>NC_133314.1:20561327-20612073 GCF_012295235.1 Primulina huaijiensis
ATATATATAAATATACAGTTTTGATATCCTGCACACCTTTCGTGCACACCTATGTGAGCACCGATGAGGTGTCACTCACCTATTGGATGTGATGAAATATAGAAAAATTGTGCATCCAATAAGTGAGTGACACCTCATCGGTGCTGATATTGGTGTGCACGGAAGGTGTGCAGGATATCAAAACCGTATAAATATATATTGTCAACGAAGTTATTTGTTGCTGGGAAGCCTTAGCTGCCTCTGCTATACTTCGCATGGATTATGTGGTTCAATTCAAGCATCAAACAAGCTCCAAAACTGTCCAATATACTTTTGTCAAAACGCCACATCAACTGCAATACTCTTACAGCGGGACTCGACTTGAAACCATTCAACTCAAAGATCTCGAAGTTCATGAAAATTGGCCTCGTTGATGAAGCCCGAGAACTGTTCGATGAAATGCCCAGGAAAAACGCAGTCACGTATAATGCCATGATCAGAGGATATTTTCAAAATGGCTTTTTTGAGAGTGCCGTGTATTTGTATAATCAAATGCCATTTCACGATATCTTTTCCTACAATACAATGATATGCGGGCTAATGTGTAATGGTGATGTTAAGGGGGCAGAAGAGATTTTTGAACGCATGGGGTATCAAGATGTAGTAACATGGAATTCAATGATCTCGGGGTATGTCAATAATGGCCTGATGGATGATGCGGTGAGAGTGTTTAATCAAATTACTTTGAAAGCTGTGGTTTCTTGGAATTTACTGATTGGGGGCTTAGTGAAGATTAAGGAGTTCCGTAAGGCTGAGGAGTTGTTTAGAATAATGGGTGTTCGGGATATTGCAAGTTGGACCATTATGCTGAAGGCGCGTTTGGAGGCTGGAGGTCTTGTTGAAGCTAGGGAATTTTTTCAAGATATGCCAATAAAAGATGTTCAAGCTTGGAATACAATGATCAATGGTTACTTAAAAAATAGAAGTGTTGAAATAGCAGAAGGCTTGTTTCAAAAGATGCCTGAGAAGGATTGGACCTCATGGATAACGATGATTGACGGGCTCGTTAGTAATGGTAGGATAAATAATGCTTTGAGGCTCTTCAATGAGATGCCTCAGAAATGCGAAAAAACATGGAATTCAATTTTGTTGGCACTGGTCAGGAATGGTTTGGTGAAAGAGGCTCATGCAGTTTTAGAGAAGAGCCCGTTAAGTGGTGTTGTGTCATGGACAAACATTATGAAAGGATACTTTGACACGGGGGAAGTTGAGGATGCCATGAAAGTTTTTGAATTAATGACTTCTCGTGATACAACTGTATGGAATGTTGCCATATTTGGACTGGATGAAAATGATCGTGGTGAGGATGGTATAAAGTTATTTATCAAAATGAAAGAAGATAGATTGCCCCTAGATGAAGCTACGCATACAAGTTTTCTTGCAATATGTTCCAACTTACCATCCTTAAACCTTGGAAAACAAATTCACACAGAAGCAATCAAGGCTGGAATTGATCACTTTATTTCAACCTCTAACGCATTGATTACCATGTATTTTAGATGTGGTAATGTACATTCTGCGTTACTTGAATTTTATTCTATGGCCTGTCATGATACCATTTCTTGGAATTCTGTGATATGTGGGCTAGCTCACCATGGTCAAGCTGAAAACGCTATAAAGATTTTTGAAAAGATGAGGCTATCAACTGTGAAGCCTAATCAGATTACCTTTGTCGGTGTTCTTTCTGCCTGTAGCCATGCAGGACTTGTGGAACATGGTAAATTTTACTTCTGTGTTATGCGCAATGAGTATTTTATTCAATCAACTAATGAGCATTATACTTCTATTGTTGACCTATTGGGAAGATTTGGACATATTGAGGAGGCCCTGAATATTTTAAGGCAAATGATTGTACATGGAGTAGAAGTTTGTGCAAGCATTTGGGGAGCACTTCTTGGAGCATGTAGAATGCATAAAAACATTGCCGTAGCCAAAATTTGTGGTGAGAAGATTCTTGAATTAGAACCATATAACTCTGGTGTTTATATGATTCTGGGTGAAATGTATCTAGCCAGTGGGATGAAAGATGAAGCTGAAAAGGTTTGGGTGCGCATGAGAAATACAGGTGTGAAAAAGCAACCTGGTTGTAGTTGGGTTGAATCAAGCAACGGCGGGAAAGTATTTCTCGCAGGGGATAAAACTCATCCAGAGTTCGAAAAGGTTTCATGTGTGCTAAATTTGATCTATCTAGAGATGGAAATCAGAGTATCTAGTGTGTGCTAGATGAACATATATTTGTGGCTGTGTTATCAGGAACACTTGAAATAACGAAATGGTGAGAGGCCTTTATTTTTTTCACTCTCCTGTTTTTTATATTATTTTCCATTACCTTACTTCTTAAGAGGTAAATCCACTGATATGTTTGGCCACGAGGAAGCAGCACAAAAGGTAAATCAACTTATAATCAAATGGATGAAATTGATTCAGCTGCTAGAATTGTCATTTAGTTTTTTCCTAGAAATGAACCAAACGTTCATTGGCACTATCTATAACATTGATGACCATAATACTTAGGTTGAGACAAGACATTTTAAATCTAGGATTTTTTGCATCTCCCTGCTCTTTGCCATTGTTACATGGAAGACAGAAGTTGTTATGTTACAATATAATATTTGTTGAAGTCTTTTCGTCAAGAATTTATTCCCTCATTATCTTACATTATTAATGACATTTTTGTTTGCAAAAAAGTGCCAAGTGGGCTTATCAAAAGCTTAATCATGGATCAGTGCTGGTGCTATTCTTTTCTTTTGTCCTCTTCTAGTACTTGAACCAGCCAAGGTTGTATTTCTTCCTTTTGCTAAACCATTCTCTTTGAAATCAACTAACTCCTTATCTTGTCTCTTTGTAGGAGCAAAACTTTCAGCAACTGCCGACCTTGGGAATCTCTTGCGGTCTGTTCTGACACAGAATTATGATCTTTGAGACCTGAAAGTAATTCTCTTCTTGTCTGTGCTTTACTTAAAATGATTCCATCATAATCATCTCAAATGAGGAAGGAGAAATTGTCTGTATTTTGATAAGCTTTCAAGTAAAGCTCTTTAGTATTTCCCCATCATTCTGTCCCGATAATCGAGATCCTGGAAATTCTTTCAGGAAATTTAAAGGGGGTAAACTGCATACACCAAAAAGTTTTCTACTATGTGATTTACCTGGACTGGATAAGACAGCTCGTGGACGTGGTGCTGAAGTAGTTCTTACATTTCTTCCGTTCTCCTTCCCATCTGTCATCTTCTTATTCGTTTCTTCTGTCGATCAGACAAGCAGTTATGTATCAATTTATTACAAAGTCGATCATCTGATGCGTTATAAGAAACAAAAGCTGGTAACTCTTCATGCCTTTGGATGAATGAAAAGTTGGCGGTGGTGACATTGGGACGTAAGAGCGAGGAATTCTTACGACTGATCCAAGGGACTCATCTGCACACCCACACAGGAATTAACTATAGGCTTGTCATTTTTAACATAAAACTACATTATATAGATGCATGTGTATCTATTTGTGTATGAAAAGAGCTTAAATTTGCAAAGTTCGTGTTGGCTGCGATATCAGATATTATTTATTGTGTGACCATTTGTTTATTCAATTTTTTTGAACGGTTTTGGATACAAGGTAAGGTATCTCTGAAAAAATTTTGTTGGGTACCTGGGGACCATTAATCCGTTATGTTCTTGCAATTGCCTTGTAATATCATATAAAGTGTCAACGGCATAAATGTAAAATGTTTGATCTAGAAAACTAATTTCATTAGTTTGTCGTTACAGTTAACCCATTGGTGAAACTTCAATATTTTCGACTAAAATAAAATAACCTTTACTATTCATACTTGAAAATTTAGCTCATACTATCTGAATTTGATTCAAAAGATCTTTAAAATTAATAATAGCTATTATTATTATAAAAACATGTTAAACATTTTTTTCATGATAAATACAATTAATTAGAACACAAATAATTATCTAAGATTTGTTACATTAAAACTTTAATTAAATTGAACAGAACTTGTTGATACAATTTATGTTCATGAGTATATTTAATTTGTTAGTGAAATATTTAACCAGTTAATTTTAAATATTTAAGATAAAAAAATCCAAAATATCAACGTTTTACGTTTGAAACATATACTAATTAATAACAAATTAATATGCATTTTATAAATAATCATTCGCACAGTAATTTTTCAAATATACCTGCAGAAGAGAAATGACGCAAGGTTGTCATTCAAATGCCTTCGAAGACTGCAGAGAACTTCTCCGATATGCATATTGATCAGCTTCTTCTCTGTCTTCCCTCATTTCACTTTTGAATACACTAAATCCAAAACATATTACACAATATCAGAAAACAAGAAAGTAAAGCAAAAACATGTCCATTAATCAATAATATCTATCCCTCCGGATTGAAGAGATTACTTGCAGAGGTTTCCGTGGTCGAAAAGATCGAGAGGAACCGAAGTTTTTCAGTGTTCTGATAATAAATCATGGGATATTGGATGATCCGAGCAGATGGTGATTATATATGAGACTCAAAAGGTTGAGATCAAATTGTTGTGATCAATTGAAAGCCAAAAGTGAATGAATGTCATATGGTTCTACAGTTAATAGTTATACTTCTTCGGTTTACTGTTTTTTCTTCTTTATTTCGTTACAAAATATCATGTGTAACTGATCTTGACGAGCGATATTGGACTGGGAGAAAGCACGTAGGTTAGTTAAGTCCTCTGCTTAGGACAATGTTCCAACTAGTGTAGATAAGTTAGATTCTATGATAGTTAGGCACCACTGAATTTTCCTAAGATTAGGATTACATATATTGGAAAGTGTTTGTTGTTTTTGTTATTTGACTTTAAAATACTTTTATTTATTTTATTTTATTTATTTATTTAAATGTGTTGGTCAAATGGAAAGTTGTGAAAAATCTCCAATCAAAATATTTCTTTGAGTTCACTTCCTACCCACAAAATTGTGGTACTATGTCATACAAAATGTGGTACAATTCATGTGGAAATGTGGTACACATCATGTGGAAATGTGTTACTAAAAAAGTACCCAGGGACTGAACACAAAAAAAAATCGACGGTTGGGGACGACCAATTTCCCGTTTGTCAAAACATATTAGCTGTAAGTTTATGTTTGAATCGATTGTCGAAGTTTTTGTTATAAGTATAAGTTGTCTTGGACTAGTGATTGTTGTATCATCGTACTCTTTCCAAGTCAAACCATAGCACGAAATGGACCAACGAGTCAACTCGAGAAGCCGGTGTGCGCTTTTGGAATTTGGAACGAGGTAATGCTTCTCCCTCCAAATTAATAAAACCCTAAAATTGACTTTGATTTTGGCGCGGCCAATTTCCCTGTAAGAAAGAAGGGGGGGTTCTCGGGATCAATTCCGCGTTGTAGAAATGTTTAATTCGGTGAGAATCAATTTTAAATCGGGCCTCCGGCGCTTTTCGACGGCGATTAGAAGCAGCCATATCGACGACGAAGGAGATTGGGCATTCGCCTCCGAGTGGTGGGGAGGAGGAGGAGGTGGCGCCTCTGCTGGAGAAACCGTTTTTCGAGGAATTTCACGCAGTGGAAACGGCGTCGTCTCTGTCTTAGCTCATCCTTGTTCCAAGCCAGTATGTTTGCTTTTGCTGTATTGTCTGTGTTCGTTCCATGTATATGGTGGCTGTCTCCGACTTAACTTCGTGTATCCTCTTGTAGCCAGCGGGTTTTCATCATATCCATTGTACCTCAAGTTCTAGATGTCGTCATTATGTTGAAAGTCAATATAAATGCTGTAGGTGTCAACTAATGTTGTAACAACGGTGACACAGGATAAACTTCATTGGGGAAGGGCAGAGAATTGGCTTCAACAGAGGTACACTGAGATATATCCAGGTCTTAAAAACCATGGAAAATTCGTAATTACAGGTTATCAGTGGCGAACTCTTCATTTTAATGATTATACTCGAGAAAGCACGGTTAAAGTAATGGCTGCTTATAGACAAGGAGAACCTGGCTCTATGTGCTTGATGCAGCAGGCACATTGTCTGGCTGTACCATGTAAATGCCTCCAAATTTGTTCCCTCTGCAATTTTGCTGCTATTATTTTCCTGTAGAATTTTGAGTATTACATCTTACGATATGCATGCATTTCCTGTTGAATGATCTACTGCAGATTATACTACTGCATTCATTTTCCTTGTGACATTAATGTATGGATTTCAGCCAAAGGAAGGGAGTACAGATCAATAAAAGAATGTAGCATATTAAAAAAAGGCCATAAACCAATGATAAAAATTTTGTTCCGCCAAAATCAAATGCATATCAAAGCAATTGTCAGAAAGATGATAATCAGAATCTTATAGGACCAATTCCATAGTTCTGTAAAAAAATATATATATTGCAATGTGTAGTGTGATAATTTTAGTATGTCTCTTCATTCTATTCATTGTACATTAAGAAGGTTTTAATGTAAATTCATGAAGAACTTCACGCATGTTCTTATTTACTATCCCTCTTGTTGAAGCCTTGAATATTGTTTGTTGCATTCAGTCATCTTTCAATATCAGAATAACCTACAACAATGCATCCAATTACAAGGGCGGAGCCAGCATAGGCCCACACTGGGCTAAAAAAAATTNATGTTTTCTCTTCACGAGTCACGGACATCATACACTTTGATTAACAATAAATCCAATTTATTTTAATTACTGCTTCATCTTTCATAATCTCTAAAAAATCCAAAATGTCACCAAATTTTAGGTTTGTTTTTTCGTTCAATGTTTGTCGATCATTCAATTATTTTATAATTTTATGTTTTTTCCAATCGATAATGAATTCATGCTTATTTTTCGAACGTATATTTTATATTTTATATCATATTTTGTTTTGATTTCGGATTTTGTACACGCTGTTGTTCGTAATTTTTCTGACGTTTTCCCATTAATTATCAATGCTACTTGCTTTGCGTAACTTGTGTTCAAACTTTATGACACATTATTTTTAGTTGTCATTAATCAGTGCTTTTTTTTTTGCTTTATTAATTATAATATATTGTTGCCTACACTGAACCAAGATCCTGGCTCCGCCTCTGCATCCAAAAGTTACATCTGTTCTATAATTGTGTTTTTCTTATCAGATGGAGGTGAAGAGATATTTATGGTATTAGCGTGTGATTTTGCTGTTTTGACTCGTCAGTCTCGATGTGTTCTGTAAACTGTTGAGTCTTGATCAACACGGTTACCATCTGAAATCGAAGGTTTCAATGGATCCAGAGGCTGGTGTTGGGAAAACCAAATAATGAAAATGAAATTCAAAGTTCGAAAATAATTCTCTCGCATTCCCATTATCATCACGTGATATTTTTTCTTCCCTCTCCTTTGTCCTAAAGCATGATAGAATGAGGAAAAATTTACCTTCCTGTTGTTAAATTATACAAATGGAACTTTCCCTGTCTGCTTTTGTTTTCTCGATTCTCCACCACAACATTTAACTGACTTTTATTGCCTTCATATCTTTCTGCAGATGTGAAGAGCTTGATAGCTGCTGGATTGGCCACCATCTCATCGTGTAATTATGATTTTAAGAAAGCTGTACTTGGGAGGCAAAATATGAATATATTATGCATTGGTCATGGTGGAGGAAGCATACCTTTGTTTTTGGCAAGTAAAATTCGAGGTTAGAAATTTGAACTTCCTTTCTGATTGAAGAATTTGTCCTCCACTCCTTGTGATCAAGCATTCCTGTTTCAGACTCTTACTGTCAACAAGAACCAGTGAATTTGGCCTAGAAATTTGCTGGTGTTCTACAAAATGAATCTGACTGTGCGTGCTGGGATAATTTCTTTGACCAGCCAATTTAATTCTTATTGTCTTCATCTACTCATTCTCTATTTTGTCAAAAGTTCTCTTTTATCTTGCTGAAATGGTTGAACTTCCATTTTACTTGGGATTCTTTCCCAAAGACCAGTAAGATTGTTATGCTAAGTTGTTTTGCTTTCTTCAGGTGCTATAGTCCACATAGTTGAAATTGATCCCATCGTAATCTCAGCTTCGATTCGAGCAATGGGTTTTCCGTCTTTCTCAGTTATAACCCCATCAGGCAAACGTGCATTTGCAAAGCCAGATCATGCAGATGAGATACTGTGGAAAGGCACTCACGAGAGGCTATTCTTGTTTAATTCAGATGCAGAGCAGTTTATTCTTGAGAGCAACAATATATATGATATCATCTTTATCGATGCCTATGATGGAGATGATATTTTTCCACACAAGCTGTGGAATCCTCATTCCCCGTTCCTCCAAGCTCTAGGGAACCGCCTTCATCCGGATCATGGAACAGTGGTTGTGAACTTGCATTCATATGTTGACTTAAATGTCGACGCATCTCATCCATCTGGTCTCCCCTTTGTGCCAAAGGGCCAGTACGTTTCTCAAGTGTCCCGATCGTACAAAGACGCACTATTAGGAAATGGGAATTCAGCCCGTGGTTTTGCATATACAGTTTCTGTACCTTGGCTGTACAATACATCTCTTGTTGTATGCCGGGGTTTTGGTAGACCTGAGGACAGTTCAGGCCAGAACTTGGTTTTTAGCACTCTGATGTCCAAAGCACTGGAAGTTGATAAACTCATAAACATGCCGTTTTCATGTTTGCAATATATAAAAAAAAGTTTTACTCCGGTGGACTAGGGTGGTATTATTTACTACTGTTTATCTCGTACTATTTGCTTCAAATGGCCACCCAATTAACTTTCTGAGAAAAAAACAAAGCTCGGGAAAAATGCGTACACAAGGAATATAGACTACCAGATATTACCACAATTACAAGTTCCATTTGAGAACCTATGGTATCGGTGTGCATCTCTCACTATGATCTCCCTCTTCGTCACCGTGCTAATATACCTGAATGCCTCGTGGCAATCTTTACAGATCCTCAAATTCTTTACAATCCTCAATGGCTTTCCAGGTGGTGTAACCCCACCCAATAAACCGAAAGCCACTGCCAATTTTTCACTGTGATGCCAGAGCGACGCCCTCTTTTCTTCTGCGTCTACTTCATGCAACATCTCATCCAAAATTGGTACATATCCTAAATTTTCTATCTCGTCCATCAACTCTGTCAACTTTGTATAGATCTCGTCCTTCCTAGGATGCCTTGTATCTCCAGCGAAGAATACACAAATCGATCCCTGTACTTCAATCCAACTCCTCCCAATCTCCTTTCTCAATCTCCTATCATTCATCATCTTCCATACTTCTTTAACCCCATCCCACCTTTCAGTGCTTGCAAACGTATTTGCCAAAATCACCAAAGCTGAGTCATCATCGGGGTCCATTTCCAACAATTTACTGCTCATTCTCACAGCCATCTTGGCGTTTCTATTGCTCACACAACTTGACAACAACACTCTCCACACAGCTGCATCAGGTTCATATGGCATTGTCAAAGCAACTTTTTCTGCCTCATCTAGCCTTCCTGCCCTCCCTATTACTCCAACTAAACATGTGTAGTGCTCAATCCTCGGTTCCAATCCATGCTGCAGTTTCATTCTATTGAACCACCTTTCAGCTTCCATATCCATACCTGCATTGTAGAATGCTGTCAAGACTGCCAAAAAACTATATTCATCCGGCTTCATTCCTCGTCTTTCCATTACACAAAAAAGCTCTACCACAAGGTCAACGCTCCCTTGTTGTGCATACCCTGCCATCATCGCATTCCACCCGGCTATGTTCAACCCAACCTCCAACTCATTAAACACCATCCTCGCCTCCTCCACGAGTCCGCACTTTCCATACCCATCGATCAACCCGGTCCCTATGTACACATCTGAGTCCATTCCAATCACCACCGCATGCCCATGAATGATCCTACATTGCTCGAGCATTGCCACCCCCGCAGCAGCACACAACGCCCCGGATAAGCCATGAAATGATGACAATGCATCCTCTCTCCTCGTCTCAGCGAAGAACCTTAAAGCGTCAATGGGCCTCTTATTTTGAGCCAACCCATTAATTATAGCACCAAAACAAACCTCATCACGCACAGACAGTTCATCGAACACCTTACGTGCAGAATCCAGATCCCTCGTCTTACAGTAAAAAGAAACAAAAGCAGAACCAACAAAAGCGTTTTCATACAAACAAAGTTTAAATGAAAGCGCTTGAAGTTGTGAGCCAATTGAATTATAGTTCAAGAAAGCGCATGTTTTGAGCAAGGAAGCAATAGTGCGTGCGTTGGGAAGAATTGTGGAGGACTGTCTTAGCATGGAAAGCAAGAGGCGGATGGCGAGTGGGGAGGCGGAGAATGCAGAGATTATGGAAGTCCATGTGACGGTGTTTGGGCAGGGTATGGAGTTGAAGAGGCGGAGGGCGAGGGAGTGGAGATTGGAGTTGGAGTAAAGGATGATGAGATTGTTGAAGAATGCTCTGTTTTGGGGTGCGGGGGTTATGCTTGTCTTGATTGCTTGCGCGTGCATGCATCGTGGGTCAGTCTGTAGTGAAGTCATGTTACAAAATTTTATGGATGTGCTATCCTTGTCGCTGTATTTGAGTATTTAACGACCAATTGCATCATTTCTGGATCAAATGTTGCGCCCAATATTACAAATATTCTCCACCCCTATCGAAGAATTTAAGAGACAGTAAGTCTCTCCGCAGATTATTGTAAAATTTGATGTGGCAGATTTGGGATGATGCACTTTCTTGGCTCCCCGGACGCCGCCGCATCTCTCACTGAAGATGAGGTCAAGTGAAGGCACCTCCATGAGTTGAACAATTATAAAGTGAGTGGTTTTCAATCATGGGACTGTGCATTAAAGAGAGATCTGAACAGGATCAACTTCCAAATGAAACTCCGAAAAACGGTTGCGGTTGTCTGGACTCCAGGATATGATACCATCACGAATAAACCATATGGTCCTTAGTATCAATGCCTGTTAAAACTTGTGTGGTGTTACATCCAAGATTACTTCTCTTTAGATCATGTTTCATTCTAGTTTTACTTTTGTTGAATGTAACTTGCAATTTTCATAATCAATACATCTGAGTTTAAGTTGGATACCGGGAAAGCTGCAGGATTGATGACTATCATCCTTTATCAAATGTTTGGTTTCATGTTTCAAAGTTCGTGACAATCCAAAAGGCCAGACACTGTACATACAGTCTAGTAATTACCAGGATTTGGAGGGCTTAAGCACAGAACTATGTGCTGAGCTTATTTTACACAAGATGATGATCATCTCAAATTGTCAGACATTTAAAAAATTGTCAAGATGCATCAATTGATGATCTTGTATAAAACACGGCATATGATGTCGTGCATTCCCAATAACAGAGGATTCAAATCCATAATTACCATGAGTGTCGGGTGCGATGTTCAATCAAACCTTGACATTCTTGTTAAGTCATTTAAATCATATTTGTGTCCCATCTCCTTCTTGGTTCTGCTAGAAACAATTTTGCTGTTTTGATTAATGTTAAGAGGAGAGGGAAAAAATTGCAAATGAGTGAAAATGGTGAAAAAGTCAAGAAATTTGGGTGGGAAATTGCAATCGTGAGAGCCAAAGACGATTTAAACATATAATTGTGCAGCGGAAAAAAAATAAACAAGCTATTAACAAAGTGAGCTCGAGCCTATGTGTGTATTAAACGAACCGAGCTCGAGTCTGATACTGTTCGGCTCGACTCGTTTTCATCCCTGCTATCCATATTTTTTATAAGATATCGGATTAGAAACTTGATAACAATGGTTCCCCAACTCACAAAAAATAAAAGGAACGGTGAAGAAAAGTGCACCCGCGGACTGAGCCCATAAATTTGGTTTCTCAAAATTACATATTAATTGGAATTTAATTGTTTGTTTGAAGTTTTTTTTCTAATTTTCTTAGATAAAGGAAAACAACTGACACTATTTGACCCTTTTATTATTTGATTGAATGCATGCCAATGTTTGACATGCCTAAAAGCTAACTAGGGAGGAGGAAAACATAGAGCATGCAACCAGAGATAGGGAAGCTTTTCGATAAAATCAGTAAAACTTTGGAGAAATAAAGAATAATTATCCCAGGCAAGGACAGAAAACAGAGAACAATTCACATGGCAAATGGGATGAAAAAAGCCAAAATCTTTTGATTCTTCTTGTTCTCCAATTCCCTCCACAAAACACTACAATTTGCACCTTCGTCTCTATTCCAACCAGCCACCAAAATTTCTATGGCAACATCCCTAAATTTTCACTGACAATAACATGAGTTCATGCCCTTAATTTTCCTCAACTCCCTCAAAAACCTCAAAAAACATGATAATCAATGAGTGGTTTTCAAAGAAGAGACAATAGCTCCACTCCAAATATAGTCATCTCTCTCACAAATTACACTTGCTCTCAGTGATCTGCACAGATTCAAACATAACTCATGTAATTGCATAAGATTTAGAAAGCACAAAATTTTCAAAAGAGAGAAAAGGGCTTATATCCATACCATCTTTTCTCTTTGCCAAACCTCTTGCAAACAGCAAGCAAATTACCAAAAACCCAACTCCTGCTGCCCCTCCTAATATTATAGCCACGGTCTTCCCTGTATTTGGGCTTGACCCTGTCATCATTCAAAAACAACTTGCCTTAGTAAATTCTTAATGCTCTTTCAATCACCAATAATATATAGAAATAAGGCCAAGATGTTTAAACCAGACGAACATCTTAATCATCCTTCTTTATACATGAAATTTACTGATTAAAATATTAATATCACGGTTGGGAGACAGCTCACAAATCAGAGTCCCGTTAAGCAAAAAAAAAAAAAAGAAAGAAAGAAATACGCCACTTAGCAAAGAGAATTATCAATACCTGATGAAGAAGGAGAAGTATATGAAGAAGAAGAAGCAGACGAAGAAGATTTTTTAGGGACTCCATTTGGATAATAACTATAACTAATGAAGCATTTCTGGAGATAGATTTTGCCAGAAATGGAGCTTCCACACTCGACCTGAGCCCTCTGGACAGCATTTTGCACACAGACCACACAATCAGAAGCTCCAACATCACCCTCACACTGCCCCACTGCAAAAACAGATTCATAACTTGCTGTATAAAAACCATCGCTACTACTAATCATGCCATTTTCAAGTGAAGATAAGGCAGTGTCCCTCCTCTCCTCAAATCCAGCCCCTCCGATATTTGTTGCACTACAACTCTTGTACAACATTTGCATCCCAGAAACTTGTTGGAACCCCGCAACCTCGTACAGCATGTAGCACCCAGAAAGCTGAACTCTAGCCGCAATAGCCTTGCCACAGAGCTTGTCTATGAGAACAGGCAAGCCGCTTACACAGTTGTAGCAATCAACATTTGACAAGTCGCCACTGCATTGGAAAAGGCCGTTGATTGTCGACTGAGAAGTGCCAGCGGTAGTCTTGAAAAATTTGGCCTTTGAGGATTGTGCAATGAGGGTGCCATAAAGGGATGAAATTGCTTGTGAATAAACCCCAGACGGATCTGATAAAGGCTGATTCGCACAACCCTTGTACACTAAGGTGGTGTAATCATCAGCAGATTTGGATAGTGGGGTGAGCTCAAAAATGGTTGAAATGAGCAGAAAAAGTCGGAAGAAAGAGAGTGGATTCCTTGGAAAATCCATTGTTGGAATCTTGATGGGATTAAATCATGGGCTCTTCTTGTTTCCTGAAGAGGCTAAAAAGATAAGATTTTTGTAGATGCTTTTGTCTAACCGAGAGGAAAGACTAGGCAAATTTACAGGCTTCCATTTCATTCCCTCTCTAGAGAAAGAAAAACAAACAGGGGGACTGTGGTTCTTTTGGGGTTTTGGTATTCACTATACTTTCAGAGGTTATGGTGGTGTCTGACTATCTGTGGAATTTGACAACAGAGGAGCATCTTTTCTCCTTAGGGCGAGTACAACGGGCTGGGAATTTCTCAAGGGGCGACAATGTGGCACGAGGATGATGTAGGCAGGCAGGCCCCGCGTGGTGAAACTCGCCGGAGACATTTACTTTTTTAAAAAAAAAAATATATATATATATATATGATCAAATCCAACGTCAAATTAAGATTTAATAATAAAACATTTTTAAAAAATATAAAAGAGCAAATGAGATGATTTGATCGTTGTAGATCAATGAAAATGCTTTAAATTATAAGTGTTTATTCTTTTACTGTGTTTGGTTTTAAATTTTTTCATTTGTATGTGATTTTATTTTGTGTTTAAATACTCATACATTTAATGAAATAAAAAATTAAATTTCAAAATAAAAAATTAATATTTAAACTAGGGATGTCAATGGGTCCGGGTTTTACCCAGACCCACAATGGACCCACCCCATCTGGGGCGGGTTTGGGCATACTAAATGGGTCATGGGGCGGGTCTCGGGTCCAATTTTTGAGACCCGTTTGGGTATGGGGCGGGTCATGGGTCCTATAATACCCAACCCATACCCGCCCCATATATGTGGATATAAATTGATGTGCTCACGAAGATGGTTGTGAGGTGACGTGGAAGGTAAATAAATCACATTTTTATTTTGTCATTGTACTTTCATTTTAATTTTGTTATTATACTTTCTCTCTTTAAATTACATTTTTTTTACGGTTTTAAATTACAGTTTTATTTTTTCAATGTGCTTTCTCTCTTTAATTTTGTAAGTAATTCTTCAAGTAATTTACCAACTTGTCCCACCATTCTTGATGAATTGGAAGATGATCCTGAATAATGTGTCTGAAAGATTGCTTACTCGCTGATTTTACATTGATCTGTTTAAGTTCTATTATGACTTATTTTTGAGGATGTCAAGACTTTTTTATTGGAGAGCTAGTAACTCTTTTTTTTTATGTTATTCATTATGTCGTGAGAATAATTTGTTTGTTATTATTAAGTGTAGTCGAATACATGAATTAGTTTTTTATTGTGTTGTATTTAGAGGATTGTTTGTTTCATAATTCAGTCATTTGATAAGAAGATTATTGTTTTCATTTAAAAAAAATTCGGGTCTCACGGGTCTCGCGGGTCTACCCGGCCCCATTTCGGTTTCGGGGTGGGGCGGGTAATGGGTCCAAGTTTTCTTCATGAGACGGGTCTTGGGTTTAGCCATACCCATCCCATTGACATCTCTAATTTAAACATGATCTCTGCAACATCATATCACTATTGCATAATCATGAGATAAAATTATTATCGCTGACATGCATGCATGTTACCTTTGTTTGAATATGATCTCAAATTATATAAAATTTCCTATATAATAATTAAATATATTTATTATATCAATATTTTTTTAAAAAAAATTTAAACACTCATACTTACTATTTTAATAATTCTTCGTTATATTAATTTGAATAAAAGTAGAGTAAATAACCAATTATTTGGAGGAGTGTATTCTCCAAGACCAAGATAGAGATGTCTAGAATAGATGTATGTAGTATGTTGAGAAGGAAGAAATTAAAAGAATATGCAATGCAATGCGGGGAGACAAGTTTGGCTGTTTTTTAAATGACATAAGAACTCGTAGTCGTTATTATTCGATGTGTATTAGGTAAACCCTCATGTTAAAGCAAAAACTTATAAATTATGTTAGTCAGGTAAAACACATTGAACAAACTTTGTGTTATAAATACGTTCGAAAAAGTATTGACAGATGATTTATTTATTTGTATGGTACGTACATACATACATATTACTGTTTATTATTTAATCTGGATATTGCCACTCCAAAAGAACTGAATATTTCAGATCTTGAAATGGTAGTATAATAAATTCCTCTATTTGTACTTTTTCAATTGTGTAGTTTTATGTTGACATGGGAAGTGCATTGCTATCTTTAAATATGACAGAGAATTCACTACACCTCAAGAGAATAATGCTCCATTTAATGAGTTAGAGGATATATGTTTTTAAGTTGAGAGGGTGGAAAATTCAATGTAGTGAATTTCTGTTTGGTATTAGTGGTAGAAAATGTGAAAATAAGAAAGAAAATCATATTTCATAATTTGGTATCACAAAAACTCCTGTGAGATAGTCTCACGAGTCAATTTCGTGAGACGAATCTTTTATTCGAGTCATTGATGCCGCGGATGCATGTATATTATGGTTAATGAGACGTTATCTTTATAATAGTACAACAATGAATCGTGTATTTAAGATTTCATTTATCAATATATGAGTAATATTAATGTTGATAATGTTAATGTGTCAAAACACGAGACGTTATTAGATCAATGGTTAGAATAGTTAAACCCGTCGAAATGTGTTAGACCCGATAGGCCGCCCCGTTCCGTTATTGAAAATAGTTGGGTTGGATTACACTTTTCATGGCCTATTTGGAGGTGTACTAGCCCAAACGAGCTGCGGGTTGTGACGGGATGGGCTTGCCCATAAGTTTCTCTCTTTTTTTGTTTGTTGCATCAAAACACTCACTTTTAGAATATGTAGCTCGCGAATTAAAAGTAGTATTTATTGTGTTTTTAATATCGCACTTTTTATTTTTTTTATTAATAAATTTCTATTTATTTATGTTATTCGTATTATTTCAGTATTTGATTTTTATTCACAGTTGATATTTAAATTTTGACAAAAATTTGTGTGAGACGGTCTCACGGGTCGTATTTTGTGAGACGGATCTCTTATTTGGGTCATCCATGAAAACATATTAAATTTTTTGCTAAGATTATTACTTTTTATTTTGAATATCGGTAGGGTTGACTCGTCTCACAAATAAAGATTCGTGAGACCGTCTCACAAGAGACCTATTCTTAAATTTTATATAATTTGTTTGATTGAATATCATATGTTAATGTTATTTTAAATTTTTCACGAGTATTCTATCTACAACTCGATCAATTGATAAACCGACCGGCCCTCTTTGACTGCCGATCGGCCAATTTGACAATTCTAAAAATGAATCTCTAATACGTGAAATAAAATCAACCGATGCCATGAATGAGATGCCTTATCTCATATGATTGGGACGTTGATTTAACTAACTTCCGAATATTGTATTACAAAACGAAGACCATCTTTGATTAAAATTCAACATCAATATTTATCTTTTTATTTGATATTAACAGTGAGATCGTCTTATAAAAAACTTATTATTTATTTTGATGTTATTATCTTTTTTTTTAAAATATTATATGATCGATGTATTTGGTTATTTTCCACTACAATAACAATAATGAAAGATTGAATCGACATCGTTCTACATGAAAGTTCTTAATGGGGAGTGGGTCTCATGTGAGACCGTCTCACACAAGTTTTTGTCCTTAATGGGATATGAGAAAGATTATATATAGTGGCTTGTGAAGAAAATACAAAGCTCGATTGTTTAATTTTAGTAGTAATTCTTTTGTTATCAATGTATAAATTTAAATTATAAATTAGAAAAATACAACTAAGTACTTGATTCGGATATTTTTTTTAATTAAATAATATCGTTATTTTTTTTACAAGTTATAAAGTATAAATTAAATAAATAATTTTTTTTTATATTTTGGTAATTTATTATTATTATTAAAAAAACCCTTATTATTATTATTAGTTGTATTATTATTATTATTTAATTAATTCATGTCTGAACAGGATGCTTTCCATGGTAAGGTTCTTTTCTTTTCCACAAATATCGTATTTACTGAAACGGAAAGGGAGTCTTTGTGGTTTCATATGTCCTCGGATTCCTTCCCCTCTTCATCTTGCTTCACCCCACCGGTTTTCTCAATTCACGACTTAATGCGCATTCCCTCTGGACTATTGTCAAGTTTTGAATCTTGATTTTAAATTTTTTTTTTGGGTGACAATTGTTGCTTTTTTTCTCAACCGAAAAAAAAAGAACAAACAAGAGCAGACGAAGAAAGATTTGGAAAAAAAGAAAAGAAAGGTATGATTGCTATAAAAGAAGGGATCTCAGATAAGCTTTCAAGACTGTTCTCTGATTCACCATCGTCTCATACGTTAGATCAAGAATCTGAGGTACCCATTTTGTGGAGTTTTGTTCCAAGCATGCACGCAATGTTTGGAGTGATTTTCAGTTTTTTTAGGAATAAGGGATTCAAGGAAATCGATATTTGTATTTGATCTGTTAATAAAGTTGGGATCTTTGAGTTTTAGGCCTAATGTTGTTGCGGTGGATAATTTATTTTGCTTAATGGTGATGATGCTACTTCGGTAACTTTTCATTTGATCTCGTTCTAACTGCTAATAGATTAGATTTGTTAATGTTGCTAGATGGAATTTGATTTATTTCGATGACTTTCTCCGTTTTTTAATCCAGCTGAATGAAGAAGATTGAAGTGGAATCGGGCTAGGTGTTTGTTACCATTTTATTGGCAATGTTGTTGGTTTGACCAATTATTTTGCACAGTTCCAATGAGGTTTTGATGTCTAATTTCCTGAAGAGAATGTTAGGGGCTCAGATCTGGTGGGATAAAGAAAAATAACTGAATTGTAGAGTATGCAACTTTAACTTGCTCTATTTCCATCGAAAGTTTTTTTTTCTTCTCCCTTTGAAGAGAAACATAATTCTAAAGCCTTATTTTTCCTTTCAATGAGTCCTCTGTATAATTCTTTTAATCAGCAACTCGAAATCATTATGCTACTGAACTAGAGGGCCACCATGTTGTCGTGTTCTAAGCTTTTTAAGGAGTAGTCTAGTGAGTCCATTTCCTGTTGAAACATTGAAATACATATACAAGCAATGGTGATTTCATCATATCATCTAATTATTGATACCAACCGATATGCATGAAAAACATGTTCTCGCGGAAGGGAGGCAGGCTGAAGAATTCTGTGGTTGTAAACTCAAAATTCGACACCTTGTCTGTTTGCTTCAAGCTCTTAAATCACTTAAGTGAGTGAAATCACTCTAAAGTAGGAAGTGGTGAGTCTGAAAACATAATATTGTTACAAACTTTGTTGCGTCTCGGAATCTTAATCACAGTTTTGTCTGTCTGTTCTAGTTGCCTATTCTAACTTTTGGCTTCTACATCATACTAGTGTAATCTAATATGGTAGATTGGAGAAAACTATGGAATTCCTTACAGTGAACTATAGATTCCAAGTTTCCCCCAAAGGACAAATTAACAATATTACATTACCATGGGAATATTCTAGTTTCTTTTCTTTCCTTTGGTTTTTTCACTCCTGCCTTTGGTTCTTGACTTTGGTAAATGCTCATGGAACGAATAGCTGATGTCGAGTCGTTTTGTTGAAAAACTGACGATGTTTCTAGCTTTTCCCAGTTGCATCATGTCGTTGCAAGTGGAAGGAAGATTATTGTGTTTTACCCTTTCTTGCCTTACCCTTTTCTTGTAGGACAAAGTGTTTCCTATGTTTGTGATATGCTCTCTGTTATGGCCTGTCTTTCTGTCTTGTTCATAAGCATTTATCATTTTTTTGATGAAATAAATGTGTGATATTTAAACGGCTTGATCATATTGTGTTTGTTAGTTTCCGGGGATTCATTTAGTAATAAAATATATGGATAGAGAGACAGAGGTCACAGAATATTCACATGGCTATGCCACAATAGTATCGTAAATTATTGTGCAGTCACTTGCTCAAGTAACACCAATGACAGTAAAATTTTACTTGATTCTGAATGTCTTGCTTCTTATGGAACAGTGTCTTTTCGGAATGTCTTTCATAACCCTAAACTTTCACACATGTAGGCTGGACCGTGTGCTAAGGATGGGAAATCTGTGTCTTCTATGCTTTCCTTCATTCTACCTTCTTTTGGGTGGTTCAGAACAAACGGACACAAAAATGAGGTCAAATCAATGGAATCATCAAATTCATTTAAATGGAAAAGTAAAAGTTTTTCATGGAAAGATAAACCCTTGGATGCACATTCCAAATGCGATCCTGTACACGAAAATAGGGAGATTAAAAATTTGAATGAAGAAAGTGGCTTTACTTGGAGCATAAATCAGAATAACAAACTGTCAGGTAGCCCGTTAGAATACGGAGAACCTGGATCTGGGAGAAGCACTAGTAGCAGCTCTGATATATTTGAAGCTGCCGTTAGCCCGCATGGTTTTGAAAATTCCATGTCCACTCTCATGGATGATTCTCTTTTTATTTCACCACATTTGCATCAATTCTTTGAGTCATCTCTTCCTAATATTGTGAAAGGGTGCCAATGGGTCTTGTTGTACAGGTAACATTGATTAAATCTGTTTAGATACTAAGTTTCATATATGGTTCTTGATGTGTCTTCTTCATCTTGATTGAACGGCAGTGCTGTGAGACATGGTATATCACTTCGTACGCTCATCCGAAATACTTCTGGCCACTCTGGTCCTTGTCTATTGGTGTGTCAATCTTTACATTGAAGTCTAAAACCAGATGCACTAACATTTTTACTCCTTTTACTCTATAGAAATCTTATCTGATCTTGCATGCAGATTACTGGTGATAAACAAGGTGCCGTGTTTGGTGGGTTGCTAGATTGCCCTCTTACGGCAACTGCAAAAAGGAAGTATCAAGTAGGCTATATGCTTCTCTAGTTTCTGGATCATTTAAATTTCATGGTTTCAGATTATCGGGATTTATTATGTCTAAGTAGATGTAATATTTTAAAAATTCTGCGTGAACTGTTTTACAGGGAACAACTCAAACTTTTGTTTTCACAACTGTACATGGTGAACCAACGCTATTTAGGCCAACTGGTAAGAATGTTAAAAACTGTAACTTTGGATAAGCTTCAATTCTCTCAAAGGGAACTTTGTGAATCTGAATCTTAGCTTATGTTACACGGTTGAGTTGTATAGATTAAAAACTACGTTCACAACGAAGAAAATTTATCCCTAGTATATAGAGAGTCAAAATTTTTGTCACTATTTTCTGGCTAACATAGTTTTTTTGTTTGTTAGCAAAGGGTACTTGGTTGCTTAGAGGGCTCATTTAGGTCCAATGATCATTAACCTAGCTGAAAAATCTGCACATTGTATTAGGCCTTTGACTGAAACCTCTTCCATCCCGTTAGTAGCAGTCTTGCCAGACATAGGTGAATTGATGACATTTTTTTACCTCAAAGGCAATTGAATTAGTCTGCTCCATAATTGATCATAAATTTAAAGCTAACATGCTCATTTAGTGAATACAATTGAGTTTATGGTTGGGTTGGACATCACAGAAGATTTTCCAAAATAAGGAAAGGTTGAAAAACTGACTTCCTATGTTTCTTGTCTAGGTGCCAATAGATATTTTTATCTGTGCTTGAATGACTTGCTTGCCCTTGGAGGAGGTGCAAACTTTGCCTTGTGTTTGAATGAAGATCTGTAAGCATTTTCTCGTGCATACTTCAAAGCTTCCTGCATTTTAATAAACGAGAATATAAGTTTTCTGACCCATTCCGTGATTCTCTATTAAGATTGTCTGGAACCACTGGACCTTGCGAGACGTTTGGCAACTCTTGTTTGGCTCATGAACAAGAGTTTGAAGTGAAAAATGTAGAGGTGATGATACTGTTGCCTTATGATCCTTTCTCGAGTTTTGCCAGTGTATGTTTTGCATATTATGATATGGTTCTTGATTTATAGACTTTTGATAAGTCATAGATACACTCAATTTTTACTCAAGGTATGGTTCAAAATTAATTTAGATTTTCCAATAGTTGCAATTGCTTTGCTACCTCTTAGGGAAGCCAGAGCAGGAAATGTTTTATGTTGAAGCGTTTAAAACTGACAATTGTCGGAGTAGGAAAAGGACAACTAGCCGCCTCTTTCCCTCCCAAGGGGACATAGTTTAGTAGCCAAGTGAAAGATAGGCCAACTTCTCTCTGGTTCTGCTTTCATCTAATGGAGCCAAAAAGGGATCTTTCATGTATGATCCTACATAATTCCTTATGATAAGCAAGTGAAACCAGATCTTTGTTTGCCGCATTTTTTGGGGTGGGTATTCCAGAAAGCTATTGAGCACTAATTTGGAAATATGACAAGGGGCTAATGAAAGATATGGCATAAAACTTTAGGCTGCAACTGCCACCATGATTGCTCATTATTTGGCCTTTACTTGATGATTCTTCTGATGTTTACTTTGTAGTAATCGTAACCTCGATTTTTTTTTTTTCCGATTTGCAGCTGTGGGGTTTTACACACGCATCTCCATACCTACATTGAAGCTTGAGGTCATACATTGTATTTGTTTTTTACTTGGCTAAATTATTGATTGTTCTATTCATTCATTTTTTTTTCTATTTTCTGAAATGTGTTGAAGAAGTTACCTTTCAGCCTAGGAAGATTAAGGTATGTATGGATAGCATCTACTCGTAGATTTGAATGTAATATTTTATTTACTTGTATCATACTTTATATGGAACCTGCAAAAAATAACAAGGGGCGGTTTTATTCATTACTACTGTTTCTCATTTTGGCGTGGCTAGTAGGACCACAAAGCACTTTTATTATTATATAAACTAAAATCAAGCAGTTTTTTATTTTTGGGCATCAAATTTGATTTGTGGGTCAGATTGTTGGTACATTAGATAAAACGAACACGGTATGAGATATGTTATTGGGTTGTCAAATACACTAGGAATCTATGTTTTTGGTTTTCAAAGGTTATTAGAAACGACAAACGGAATTACTACACTTGTAGCACATGATTAAACCTCAGGAAATAAACCAAGTACAGTCGCCCTATAACTATTCTTTGCTGATGAGAAGAATCAACGACTCAGTCGGATGGGTGTCGATTTTCCCATTCACGGAATCTCGGGCTTCCCATCTGAATTGCTGCCGGCTGTGGTTTCTGCTGGAGGAACCGATCCTTTGTTGTTCTGATCGTCAAAACTTACTGGATCTAGATAAGATTGGAAAGGAGGCAACCTGATAGATAGTGGCAAAGTTAGCAAAAGACCAAGTGAAAAAAAAGACTTTGAAAACATTGTGGACTCCTTGTACCTCGCTGCTGTAGTAGTGTGTCCGTCTATATTCATTTTCACGTCAAATATATTGCCTCCAAAGATAGTCTTGTCTGTGAAATATTTGGACATCAGATATTGTTTGTAATCAGCCTCATATCTCTGCAACTTTTCGGTGGGTTCATCTACCTCCATAATGCTGTCAAAAAAAAAAAACCATGATAATTGAAACGCATGCCAACTCCACATGAGAATCTACGCCCTAGTAGCCAAGAAAAAGAGACAGAGTAAGCAAAAAACATAGTAGTAAAACGCAAACAAGTTCATAACAAGCAGAGAGAATTCGGATCACAAAAGCCATACAAAAAATCTGAAATGGGCTCACGTAATACTGGAAATAAAATTGTTAACACGTGAAAAAAGAAAATTGAAGAAAGAAAAAAGAAAAATCAAAGCTTGATTCTGGAAATATGATAGAGGAAAATGACCCAGGGAAAAGAAGATTAATCGCTACTGCTGTCAAGTAAAACTTACTCGATTGGGTCTTTAATGGACTCTTTGCTTTGCTCCTCAGAACCCATTATCTCCTTGGATTCATCCTTCAAAACAAATTGAAACTTTAATCATACTCGTACATTAAAGATTCGGAAAATTTAAATTCGATACAGGCGTGCGGTGACTTGGGTGTGAGTAAAAGCAAAAGAAGAAAACAAGAAAAAAGATCCAATAAGAAATCACCGCCGGCGGTTCAACTCTGGCTAAAGAAGAATGTGTGGCGGAGACTTGGGAGTTGGAAACCGAGCTTTGTGACGAAGCTGGTGCCTCCATTAGAGAGAGTTTTGAATGAAAATGTTCTGTTTGATGTCATTTCGCTTCCTAAATAAATAGTTCAGAGAGTGAAAAGAGAGGACGTTTACCGGACGGATGTACTTCGACGTACAAGCAGGAATAACTTTTGATATTTTCTTTTAAAAAAAAATTGGAAACATTTTTTAATATTGATCATATGAAAAAACAATTTTTTTTGTTAAATTAGCCAGAATACCTACTCTATAGATAGGCTTAACCCGTGGTGTTTTTAATCTAAACTACACAAACAAGGCGAGTGCATGAATTTAGAAAATCTATAATTTTTTATATTCTCTTGTATAAATAATTTATAGAGTATGAAAGGAAATATTTTGTAGTACGAGTTTTGTATCAACATTATGCATTAAATTTATAAACTAAAATAGTATTTTAGAATTAAGTCTTGTTAGACATCTAGGATACATATATAGAGTAGGTCTCTTGTGAGACGGTCTCACGAATCTTTATCGATAAGACGGATCAATCCTACAGATATTCACAATAAAAAGTAATACTTTTAGTATAAAAAGTAATATTTTTTCATGGATGACCCAAATAAGATATCTGTCTAACAAAATACATCCCGTGAGACCGTCTCACACAAGTTTTTGCAACATATATAACGTACAAATCAATGATCCATGTATCTCCAAAATTAATGTTTTGAATGGTTTATCGTTAAATATTCGACACATAACAAATTTACTCTTTTTTATCTACCATTTTTATGTAAAAATCAGTTGTTTATTTACACTTGAAAAAAATAAAAAACTAAAACCAAAATTAATTACCAAACAGCCAACACTTGTAGCATCTAACCGTAATTTATTTTGGAAATGCATATGAAGATCCAGTTGCCTGCAAATATGGTCATCACAAGGGCTTCTGACAACCGATTAGCCGGTATCAATCATCCCTCGAGACAATTTCACAAGTTATCATGATTTTCTGGTATCATAGGATTTTTTTATCCAAGCAGTGAAATTTCTTGCATATCAACATGAATGCATTGCGCCGCCGCCACAATAATGTCGAAGATTACAATGACGTTCCCTAGATGATATATCGTCTAATACTAGAAACTCTGCGAGGAAGCAAAAGAAAATTGTTCCTGTATAACTCACTTGGTTTTATGTTAAATGGCACGTCAAAATGTTTCATTTCCCCTTTCCAGGCAAATCTATTACAAAATAGAACAATAACTCAATTAAAATGATACAAACAGTTTGGTCGTGAACTCGTGATTTGGTTGTTTGTCTTACATATGATATCAGCCCGCGGTGAGAGTTATATCAAATTGGAAAGTGTTTTTAGATTTTTCCCACCAAATATCCAGAATTCGATCAATCTCACCAACTATGAGGCAATAAAAGTACCCTATGAGTGTAAGCTCTGCATCGAACTCATCTATCAAATTTAACCTTGCAAGTATGATAGAAAGTCCATCAAATGTTTGCTTCAAGATTCTGATGGACCATCCTCCTCGGGAAGTCCAAATATTCTGAGATTTCTATCCATAGAGCCAACAGCGATGTATTTTGCATCAGGGCCAAATTTTACGCATGTTGCTTTGCCTGCATCCAAGGAAAGCCATGTACGTACATACACAACATGATCAATCAAAAAAGTTGATTGACAAAGCAATATTTATCTTTTTTATTTGCAGCACGGCAAGAAAAATGTCAAGCTTGTGACCAAATAAAATTCATCAGATTGTAAGGGAATAGATTTAACCTGTGCCTGACAAATCAGGGAATGTCTTGATACAATTCCATTCAGATTTGACATTGGCAACTTGATAAACTCTGAAATCGAAGTAGTGTGGGATCACAATCGTGACAAATTGATGAAAACAACAATAACCCAACTTCTTCAAGTTTAACAGGGGTACAGCATTAAACAATTCAAAAGCAATGGTCAGATACAGCTAACAAGTTTTGAAAGAGAGGGTTGAATGATTTGGTCTCAACCTTCAATCAATACAGGGATTTATTTGCAAGATTACCTAATGTCCGATCCTCCTATTGCAAGGTAATTTCCACTATGATCAAATTCCACTGCATAATAAGAAAGAAAAGCACTGTATGAGAATATAGGAGTCGCCTGCACGTCAGAATTGCAACCTTATGAAATAATTCTCTTTCCTTTACTTCATTTTACAGAGCAGATCACTATTGAAAAGACCAATACAAAAACCACCTGTCAAACTTAAAAAAAAACCAAAACGTAGTGCTCGAGACCTATCTTGTAGTATAAGCAGAACAGATTTCCATAAGATGTATGTTATGAACCTAAGTTGAGACCCAAATAGCAGAGGCCCAAATAACTTGGGCAGTGAAAAGCCCATTATTCAATTCGTATACTACAGACAGGGAAGTGGGAAAACATGTGGGTTGGAGAATAAAATACGAGAGACGAGGGGTGTGTGGGATTCATTCATACAAATTTTTCTGTCGGTTCCTTGTGAAAGGAGTTGCTAGTGATTTTGCTAGGGAGGTTTTGTACAGAGAATTTACTCTGGGAATTACGTTTGACATGATTATAATATTATAATTTCTTCTCCTTGTTACTTTCTTTTTTGGATTCCTTTATATTCATCTTAAATTGTGCAAAGCAAAACACTGTATCCACATAAATGCTCGATATATGACACTAACAAATAAAGAGCAAGCGCAAGGCACCACACAAATTTCTAGTAGTATCAAACTTTTTTATTTTTATTTTTACTTTTTGGATAGAGAACCAAGTAACATATATCACACAAGATACAATACCTGATTGTGTAGGTGTATTCTCCTCATATGGTGAGAAAGTCCTAAAGTTCCTCAATTTTCGTAGATCCCACAACTTAACACCATCTTGAGCAGCAGTCTAAAAGTTGAAATACAATAATCATATCCTAGAACAATATCAATGAAAACATTCATTACAACTGAGGCAGGTAAACCAACCGCCAGGAAGTAACCATTTTCTGAAAATGAAATGGAAGTCACTGCTCCAATATGTCCATCAAATCTCGCAACATTTGCCTGAGCATTAATCATAAAATCTAAGACTCCATGATAACAGAAGGAAGCAAAATGAGTGAAATATATTCACAAGAGATATAATTTCACCTGACTCTTCACATCCCAAATCTTAACAATAGCCCCAGTGGTACCAGTTCCAAGGATGAGACCATCTGGGTGAAAAGCTGCAGATGTGTAGCCTTCAGAAGATCCAGATGCGTCCTCAACCTGTAAGACATTATATGAATGACCTAACCAAACAAACCATTGCTATCCCGACGAAACGAGTAGCCAACATCCAAATAAAATTACAGATAGTGGCCATACCTGAGTAAGGCATAAACCAGAAGCTAGATCATAGAAGCACCATGTGCTATCAAGAGAAGCCGTAACAAAGTAGTTATTGGTGGCATGAATTGTAACAGCTTGCACCTGTGTAATTTCATCACAAGCACCAACATATTTAACAGATCTTCAGTATACTGAATGAGTCCACAGCACACATGAGAACGCCACAGAATTTGAATTCACGAGTCAAACTAACTTCATCAAGGTATGTGTAAAAAGGAGTGAACTAATTACCACAATTACTAGATAATATATCACAGACTTGGTTGAAAACACCCTGCAAGCTACTACAACCAATCCTCCAGTTTCAAATCTTAAAACTCTACATAGTGCATCGATGGTAACAGACATTAGATTTTCCCCTTATATTTCAGTTTTAGTCAAGCCAAAATAGTGGCTGCTCCAAAATCCAAATCCTTCAAATTAGGCTCAGATAACTATATAGTGAACAGAATATGCTTGGCAGTTCGCTGCATTCACCAAGTAATGTTGAATGCATCGTACAAAAGTTCATCCACTTATCCAACGGTATCATGTTTGTCGTTTGACATGAGTAATCAAAGGGACTATGAGAATCACAAGTAAAAATACAATGGATATATTTTCATTAGCATAGATTAATCGATTACCTCAGCAGTATGATCCTTCAAAATATGCCTACAATCATAGTTTCCATTTTCAGATCCTTGCCACACTCGAACTGTCTGCAGAGAAGATAACATAAATGTTGGATGTGACAAAAAAAATAAAATAAAAGGCAATAAATTTAATTTACAAAGTAAAAATTATAATTGATATGGGAGTTACTATGAAAACTAAGATATCCTACGCATTATGCAGTAAAATTGTGTAAATTCGAAGAAAAGCGCAAACATCTACAACATTCTGTAGTTGCCTTGCCAAGTTGAATTTCTACAATTTTTTTCTCTTTTTGTTGGTTGGGGAGGTTGCAGTGAGGTGTGAGGTTTAATACCCTCCATCACTTTAGAAGATATAATAAGCAACAAGGAGGCAAATTCAGCACACACGTTAGATTAACTAGGGCCAAATGCAACAAAATGAATAGGACCAAAATGACCAAACAGTTCAATTGATTTTCAGAGAAATTTTCTTTAATGTGGACAAATCTAAAATCTAGATGAGAAATCTTTTTTTCCCCCTCTATATTAACAGAGACATTCAAAGGCTAGAAGATGTCCATGGGGAAGCTCCAATAATGCCTTCTCTCCCAATAAGCACCTTCTGATAGCATATATCAAGATTTAAACTTCACTAGCCTGAACAAAAAGTGAGACTCGATGTCCCGTTTCAAGCAACTTCCACTGGAAAATGCGAGAGAATAGATAGATATAATGACTGCACTGCCAGCGGAGAAACGTTATATTTCAAGTAATTTCAAAAACTTTGTTCGAGTAGGCAATCACACTTTTGAATACTTTAAGCCGATGCACAGGGCAAATCTGCATAATTTTACACTTGGATTTAAGTAAATTGCAATTAATCCCAAGAACAGAGGCACAGAATGTATCTAACTCAGCAGTTCACTTCATTCCATCAAAAACAAATAGTTGCTGCAGAACTCGAGATTGTGATACAGCAAACAACTAAATGGTAAAGATACAGAAATTTTACAGTAAAAGAGGTTTTACACATTCCATAAAAGCAATCAATCTCTGAATCACCCTAAAAATACATCATTACACCGAATATACCCCCATAGAAAGGCCAATTTTTTGAGAAAATCCGAGTCCAACGAGCAAAGCAGAGTGAAGAAAATTACAACAGATATGAGATTAAATAGATCGAGCTGGAAAGGAAAATGTAAATAATTTCTGACCGCAAGTCTTCAAATTACCTTATCAGCCGAGCCAGTAACTATGAATTCAGCCTCAGCAGCAAATTTGACATTTGTGACCTACAGAGAGATACATACACCAGATTTAAAATGTGGAAAAAAATATAAAGAAAAAATTATATATAAAGAGTGCACTGACAGATAAAAGTTCATTTCAGATTACCTTTTTTGAATGACCACTTAGAGTCGATACTATCTGTCCTGAGGGCCTATCAAAGACTACAGCATTTGAATCAACCCCAGCAGTGACAATGATGTCCTAAGGGATAAAACAAGAATGTCATGAATGATTAATTGATCAGAACCCAGATAGGAAAAAAATTTGATGACTGAAGAACTTCATGGATCCAATAAACATCGATAATCAGAAGGCTCTAAGGCTATGTTTATACTCATTATTTTTAAAAGTATATATCTTCAAAACAAAAGTTTCAACTATCTCATTTTCACTTCATTTTGAAAAACTTACTTTCACATCTCCCAATTTAATCATACTTTTCGTTTCAACTTTCACCCCTCTTAAAAAATCTAATATTATATTATTATATACATTAAATTTTTAAATACTCTGAAAAATTTACAATCACAGCACCCCACATCCTTAATTATTGATTTGACACCAAACAACCTACAAGATTGATTGCAACAGTCAATAATGTTTCTTATTAAGAACAAAACAACAAAACATACACTTCATTCCCCAATATATATATTTTTTAAAAAAAACTTATTTTCTCAAAGAAACCTCCAGAAATGACGGAACCAAACAGAAATGCCCTAAAATTTTCCAACAAATCTGGTCTACGTGAATAACTACATAAGCCAGCCGCAGGCACAATGGATTACAGTTGCATTGAAGTCAACCTCCCGCATTTTTTTATTGTCTGGTAGGTATCTGCAAAGTATTTCAGCACTCTTAACCAGAAAACACCCCTTCCAACAATGAAAAAATAAACAAATATAACCATGGATTCATCAAGTTGGTGCAGGTCAAACCAAAAAACTTTCTTCCTTTGTATTATCTCTCTTAGTACGAAGAGAATGTTGATGTGTGTGCCAGCAACCCTATTTTTATCACGTTACAAATTATCAAAACCGATAACGCATATTCAGTGTTACTGGCATGGCCTCATTGATTTGTTTTCGATTAAAGCAATTCGAAATTCAGAAGAACCGCGTGAGGGGGCATTGAACAGCCGGAAAAGGTCGAGGCCCGCTTACGGAAAGTTGAAATGGAAGCCGATAGGCCGGCGAAGGGCTAAGCCACTAATGTTGTAATGACTCAAATCCATATTTTGAATGAAGTATTAATTAAGAGATGATTAAAGGGTTGTTAATTAAATATTATTAAAGAATTGATAATTCGAGATCAATCTGTTGGGTTCTACCGAATTTAAAATGAACAACCTAACCTACTTTAGATTTCATTATCCCGAGAAATCCAACTAGACAAATGAGATTCTGACACGTGGTAGATAAAATTGATTTGGATTTCTGAAATAGTCCGGATGCAGCCTATAAATGGAAGCTGAATTCTTTTGTTTCCTACATCGCTTTCTTCAGAGAGAGTTCTAACCATATACCTTAGGTTTTCCAGCCAGTTTCTAGGGCACTTTCGTGTCGGGAAGTTTCGGAGCTAGTGTCGACTCGAAGGGGGCCGGTGAACTGGGATCGAGACATCATCAGCGGGCTGACGACGGACGCTGGTATAATCCTAAAGCCTTTAGGAGAACTTTGAAGCATGTTTGGTAATTCATGATCTGATTTGATAGTGATTTCATATTGTTGGTATTGTCTAGGTTCAGAGCTTTCTGTCAGATTGGTTTAGTGAGGTACGCACGTGATGTACTGACTGAGATATCCAAGCGTAGTATACACACTTATATGCTGCATATTTATCTATTGCATGATACATGTTTTACAGTTTTGGCATATTATGCATGACATATCATGTTGAGCCCAATATCTTTTGAGATATACCTCGTTTGTTGGGACCGCTCAGCCCTATTCTGTATTGTGGACGATGGGATATCGAGAGCTACAGCGTCCGACGAGACCCGCGGGCTCTGATGACTGGACATTGTAGGTCCACGTCTTGATGATGAGTGTGGGAGCCAAAACATGCCTAGGGCATATCAGAGACTACACACTCAGGCGCCTCTAGACTGTGCATGAGATTCTTGACTTGATCCTTGATATCCGATCATATTTCATTTCACATGCATCATATCAGTTTGTATACTCGTACATTCTCGTATTGGGCGATTGTCGCTCACGTTCTTGTTTTCATCTTAGACACCCCATTCCACGGGGCGGGTCTTAGTTCGGACGGTTCGGACGGCCAAGGCTGTGGCTAGAGCAGTTGGGTTTTCGGTGGTGATCCAGTGGAGGTTTTATGTGGTTTATCGTTTTCTTGTTCAGAATTATGTTTTCGATATGGTTGTATTAATGTTTAAGACTACTGTTATTGTTCTGTTTTCGTTTGGGTTGTAAGATGATTAAGTTATTTGGTTTCCGCTGTTTAATTGTTGTTATTAAGTTTAATATTGCATTTTTATTAGTCTGTTTAGTAGTGGCTCGGGTAAAGGCGCTACAAATGTCGTGGCGAAGGAAGCCTGCTACGTGTATACTGGATTAATAAGCGGTGAAATACCAAAACAAAAAATTTCAGTCAACTATTGAAGCTATCAGTGTGAGTTCCGACTTCAAATGGAGGACAGACATCAAAATTTTCGCATTTTCCTCTGTGACTGATTGTATCATATTGCTAAATATACTTTCAAAAGGCAACATTCACTCAAAGTTATGTAAGACCTGAATAAACGAGAGATGGAAACTATTAAAGAATTTTAGTACGTATATAACCATTACAACAATCTTGTTTAGAAAATAAGCGGCCAACAAAAGCATTTACATTTGACAAGTTGTTTTACCTTGCTTCCCGAACAAGGACTCACATAATATAATATTCCGAAAAATCATGCAATTTTTTGTCTCTCATAATAACTGGAAATCATACAAGCAATCATGTGACGACCCATATTAACAAATTTTAATTGCACACGGAACCCCAAAAAACCCTACTTTAGACGAACAAGTGCTCCAAGAGCCATAGTTTATCGAATGTTCTCTTGATGTACCAAAAGTTATAGTTAATAGCAAGATATCAACTAGGATCTTTAAAACTATATAGCATCCCAAGTGCTACGTCTAGATTGCTATGCCACATAAACATGCATGCAAGACAACTGTGTAATTTTTGTTTCCCAACACAACTCATAAAATATATCTTACAGTTCCAAGTCCAAAAATAAACTTTTTTTTATTAAAATGTCTTATTTCCAAGCAATGTCAATCATGGGAACACGCGACAAGATCAACAGGCTTTGCTAGTGAAATTTTTTCAAAGAGGGCCATGAAGTTCCTCTTCGGTAAGAATCATCAAATTAAAAAAGAAATGGCAAAATCAAGACATGTACCTTGGAATACTGAATATCCAAAGACAATATGCCAGGTTTATTAGTTCGATGAAGAGGGTGGCTGTTAAGTTGAGTGAACCTCTCCAAAGCATCAACAGGAGCCAATGTCGAAGGTATCTGGAAGAAAATACAAAAAGGTGGCAAAGTAATGTGAACATACTTCTTAATCCAATATTAAATTGACACTCTTAATTCATAAAGCTGTAATTGACACCAACTATCACCTGGCGCTTTTTCCTTTGTTGTGAAAGAGCAGCATTACAGTCTGTAAGCTCAGAAATAATACTACTCGATATTCCTGGACGCATTCTTTTCCCATCTGGGCCCATCTCATCTTCCTCAGCAGCTGCAAAGAAACACGTGCAAAATTAGATATCAAGAGTAAGAAATGTGAAAGGAAGGAAGCTAACTGAAAAAGTCAAGAACCTCTTTTCCCATTGCTTAATGGAGCAGCATTTGCTGCATTTTGGGCAGCAAATGACAAGGGAATCTGTCTTTCAGCCTGTGCCAGTAATGACCTAGCCTCATCCCTTTCCTTCTTCAATCTTGCAATAACACGACATGCTGCATCATGCTGAAAGACAGGATAGAAAATATTTAACCACAAACAGCACACTGAAAAAACCACAATACTTCATCCGTATAAAACTCCAGTAATCACCAGGAAAAGGACAGGCAAGAGCTACAAATTTAAAAATTAGGCCGAAGGCTATGCAAAAGCAAACATGATTATCGAAGAAAAAGGCTATACAAAAGCAAACATGATTGTCGAAGAAACATAGTGTGCCATCCCAAATTCATTTTATTTTTTAAAAAAAAAGTGTATTACTGGTACATAGACAAAGGCCTTAGGATGGATAACATATTTGGTATCCACAAAGTGCTAAAGAATTAACATGCACAATTAATTACCATCTGAATTCTGATAAACTCATTCATACCTGATATAATGCATGACTTAGCTCTTGCCTTGCAGTATGTAATTGTTGCTCCAGCGCAAAATTTGAAAGCATCAAACCATCCCATTCCTAGTTTAAAGAAAGACATAAGAAAAAGAAGAATCCACTGACAAATTAAAAGGTTTTTAGTCATCCATAGTAGCGAAATTCAAAAAATAGTTATCATGCAAGAATTGAAATAATACCAATTGAGCCCAAACATGAATGATATAGATAATATGCTAAAAGAACTAAAAGAAATTTTTACCTAGTAGACAGCTAATTCATAGACTGGATAGATTTCTTAAAATGCTGAAACCAAATAGAAGAAGAAATTGAAAGATGCAAGGTACATGCAAATATGCAGCCTGACACCATGAATCAAAGAATTTTTAATAAAGATTATGTCAGATTCCATTGCTCAATAAAGTTCCCTTCATAATAACCTCAAAGAGTTCAAAGGTCGACAAGGTTATACTTATGAGCATTCAAATTTCAAATAGCAGACAAACACTTTGTTAGCATCACACAAACTCACATAGGGTATCAAAACCTTCGTATTTGAAAAACACAAATGAATAAGACTTATTGATCTTTTTTTTTTATAGGAAACACATTTTATTAATTGATAATTAATTGAATAACACTTATTGATCTCACATACTCTTTTCCAATTAATTAACAACAGTTCACAAAAATTATTCAATTCCAAAGTAAATGAAGGTGAAAATGAAGGATAGTGGGTTAAAAAATTCACAGACCGTACACCTCATAGGCAAATTGATAACGACAAAATGAACTAAGTCGGACAAGAAACAGAGAGACATACAATCTGAAACATTCCCAGCATTCCAGGAATGCTTGCAGCTTGCACTGGTCTGGGCTTCACTATCTGCACATAACTCCAACAATAAAGCTTTACATTGTTCTTCAATCAACACATCATCAGAAAATGGTAGACATTTCCCACCATATGAAGAATATAAAGATAGACTACAATCCCAAAATTCTTAGGTATCGTACAAAGTACATACCTTCCCAGTCTTGATTGGAACAATATCTTCCATTGTCAGTGATTCTCCAGTAATTGGACATTTTCCATAATCCTAAAGAGAAAAACAACAAGGAAAACAAATCACACGGAGACATACACTTGAATTATTTCAAAAACAATAAGTACATACATACAACAGTAACCCCAAAATAGAAAAAAAGAAAACAAAACAAAACAAAACACAAACTTCAAGTAACAAAAGAGAAGTAACAGCGCAAGGGCCGCCCTAAATCTACACCAGCTTTTTGAAAGCATTATCACAAAATTGTTCTCCTGTACATTTCCGCAGATTATTCACAATGTTTGTCAACAAACAAAGCATTACACTGATGATAAAGAATGCATCACAATCCATAAATTCCTAAAAAGAGGAAGAAAAAAGTAGAGACCAAGATGTGGCGCTCGATTAAGCGTTTCTCGAAGAGAAGACCTGAATTCTTCGTGACGACAGGTTGCTCTGGAACCTCTCCGGAAACTACACAGTTTCAGTGAAAACGACACATCAGCTACAGCAAAAAAAACCACACGAAGATAGTGAAAACAAGAAGTTAGCCATTGAAAGGAAAGCAGCAGAGATTTACTGGAACAATTCATAGCGATACCGCTGCACTCTGCGTGCGTTATATCAGTGAAGCGAGCACTAGGGTTTATGCTCGGTGTGTTTGGATGGGGGACGAGGAGGAGACGACTGGAGGGTCGAATTAGGGAGTTTGTCCATTAAACATAGTATGTGAAAATTGTAATTAGTTTACTTTGACCTCCATAGAATATAGTAAATTGTATAGATACTCACAATAAAAAATAATATTTTTAATATAAAAAATAATATTTTTTTATGAATAATTCAAATAAGAGAACTGTCCTACAATATACGATCGGTGAGATTACACAAATTTTGTTATCGTTAAATTTTTACAAATAATACTTTCGTATTCAACGTTGTATGGTTTGATATTATAGTTTTAAGTCTTTGTGGGTTTTTTTTTAAAAAAAATCTTTATGATTTAATATCACCAAAAAATTCAGATGTGTAAATTTTTTATTTTTTAAAAGAAAAGCTTTGCTTGATTTCTACCGATTCCAACCCTAAATATTAGGGGCAATAAAAAAATTTAAGCCAAATCGAACTATACCATACCTTTTTTCCTAATTTTTTTTTATAAAAATCATAATCATAAATCGCATTATATATATGGTGCAGTTATTTTTTTGATCAAGAATTGCACAAAATTGTTTTGCCTAAATCATTTGTCATAGAATCGAAGCTGGACCTGATATGAGTCGAGTGAGTCTATCGCTTCAGGTCCAGGTTTAAGAAAGGCCCCAAAAATATTTTATTATCATGTACTGCATGTTTGTGTTATTTTCTCTCCAACTTTCACGATGCCTTGAAAAACCATATCAAGTATATTTCCAAAAATTCCTTATGATGATTTTCATAAAATAATACACAAACANTAGTTATTTTTTTTAACTGAATTTACCCACCTAAAATCTAGTTTTGAAAAACCCTATTTAATCAAAAGAAAAAAAATCCATGTTTTATTGTCTCGAGGCCCAATTTTTTATATTTGACCAAGGTCTGCAGCACTGCATAACACTTGTCCTAGGATTATTAACACACTCAATTAAAGAACTCGTCGTTAACTTTATCTCAACTCTAGTTCAAAATTCTTCATCATACAAAAAAGTACATCTTCTTTTTAAATATTATTCGAATTAGTATTGTATTTGTTAGAGTATTTATTTATTTTACTACAAATATTTTGTTTGAAATTTAGAAATAAAAATTGACAACATGGTGTAAATATCATTTTTTTTGGAGAAAATTAGTTTTTTCCCTAAATTGTAAGTTGCATATTTTTAAATTTTAGTCTTGTTATGAGTTAATTTGCTGTCATCTTATATTAACTTGCATTTTGTCTCCCAAATTTTGTTTTTTATTTGCCCAAAATTGAAATCGACAATAAAAAATTACTTAGTTGACTACCGGGTATATTGAGTTAGAAAATAAATTTGAGGATTTTGGTTTTTGTATGAAAATAGTCTAATAAATATTTTTTTAAAAAAAAAAATCCACCTGAGCTAATTAAAAAAAACAAAAAAAAACAAATTCCACGTAATCTTAAAAATAAAGTTCAAAAAAAATCAATACAAATGTACCCACTCGGTAGACATGTCAAAACGGGCTGGCGGGCACCCGCCGCAACCCGCCATTAGGCAAAGCGGGGCGGGGCGGGGCGGGGCGGGATCTCTAAATGGTCAACCCAGCCCAACCCACCTTGGGCCGTGGGTTAGGCGGACTGACCCACATATTTTTTTTAAAAAAAATCCTAAACAATATCGCATTAAACATAGAAGAAAAATATATTTTAGTCAAATAGTTTCATAAAATACTTAAAAACATTGAAAGCTTTATTTGTGAGTTAAGAATAACCCCAAATGTAACCATCATGCTATATTGATTCTAGTACTTATCAAACTTCTCTTTCATCCTTTTACACATAGCACTTATCACCTCATCTTCATTTGATAAGTTCTCATTTAACAAAACCTCAATCTTCCAAACTTGCATGAAGTACAAATTTGATATAAGATAAGAAGAACCAGAGATCAATGGGTAGTATCATAAAATAGCTCAAGAAATTCACATATTTTTTCTCCTCTTTTCCACTCTTCAATTGAAGGACAATATTTATAATTATTATCATTCAATTGAAGAGAAGAAAATGCTTTTTTATGTTTGATGGCATTTTCCAATATCAAATATGTTGAATTCCAACAAGTAGGAGACTTATTCTAATTTTTATATAAAATTTAAAAACATAAAATTCTACCTTAATTTGGAGGGTCAGCCCGTCCCGTTTAGGCCCGCCCCCGTCTTGACCCGCAACCCAAACGGGCTCGACCCATTTGGCCCGCCTCCAAACGGGCTACTATTTTATCAACCCAACCAGCTTAATTTTTATAGCGTCGGGCCTGCCCCAACTTGACAAGTCTAACACTCAGGAAACCAAAGTTTGAAATCTGCATCTTTGGTTTTTCATTTTTCTTATTTTATTTGTTTTTATGAATTTTTATAATTAAAAAACTACATAGACTAATCTCATAATAAAAAGTAAAAACCAAAATCCACAAACTCATTTTCCAACTTTACCGTCTAAGCAATTTCTGGTGTTCGATCTCAATTCTGGAAAAAAAAACCGAATTTGGGGAAAAAAAACGCAAGTTACTACACTAAGATTGATAATAAGACTAAAATTAGAAAACACTCAGATTACGAAAAAATTTATAAATTTTCGTTTTTGTTGTGAGTGTCTTGTTATGCTCAATTATTGTATTGATTTTGAATATTATTTTTGTATTTAGTTTTATTTGTTGTACGATTTGATTTATATTTTATATTTGAAAATACTTTATTGTTATTGTTTTCGAATCAATTTGAATATATGTTCTAGTATTTTTCATTTTAATTGAGCATTTTAAAAAAATGCAAATCGAACGCAATCGCTGGAAACTATAAAACTATTTATATAGATAAAACAACGATTTTTTTTAAAAAACTAACCGATCGTAAATGATAATTCGATTTGAATTTTTTTAAAAACCCACCTCAAAACTGCAGGATGCTCACCCCTATTAAATATAGGACGACGATAAAATATATTAATTTAATAAATTGTAAAATTATGCTATGTTTTCCAAGGTTTTTTTTAATAAAATATTCGCAATAAAAACTGTTTTATTAATATTTTTTGTTCTTCTTACAATCATTACGATAAATTAATTGTTTTTTTTCAAATATTATTTTCCTAAAAAACGTAATATATCTTTCCAAAATAATATTGTAATTACCATATGCTAAAAATAGATAAAACAAAGAATCTTATAGCTGTAAGCCTGAACGCTTATCGATTTATCAAAAGTTATAGTTAATGGTAACGGTACAACTCAAATCTTTTAAACAATGTAGCAGCTCAAATACCACGGTTTTGATCACTCTTTCAGCATGGACAATTATTGTACTCAAAAATTACACTCATTGCAATAAATGAGAATCGAATTCGTGACATTGACTATGATACCAATTGTATGATCGAGGGATTGCTACTTTACCAAAAACTATAGTTGATGACAACGGTGCAACCCAAATATTTTAAATTATAGAGCAGCTCAAACATACAGTTCAATCACTCTTTTAACAAAAACAATTATTGCACCCAACAATATCTAATTTAATCACGAGTTTATATCATTTCAAGAAGATAATTCTACTTTCTTTTACTAATGTATGCCAACATTTTTATGTTGCACATTTAATATCAATAACAAGCATTAAGTTGTGGGGCCCTTAGCTCCTAATCGTTATTACAATGCAATTTGATTAGGGTTAATTAATTACAGCGGAAAACGAGTTTAAAATTTCTTTACAATGAGCCCAAAATATGCTATTTGAATACTAAAAATAGTATTTCATCTCACAACATAAAACATGCCCACACATAATCAAAACAACTCATACAACAACAAATCATATCATCGGGACATACCCCGGTATATAGATACATATACATATATACTGGGAAACAACCACTAAACCTCAAATCAGACTATGACTCCCTCCAGAAGCACCCTCTCCGGACTCCTGATATCCTGGAGTACCTGTCATTGTCAACATACAAAGACAACAACAGCCCCATCTGGGGTGAGCAAAGCTCAGTCTGAAGCAACCACAATATATACCACAGATATCTAAACAATGATATATGATATGCAATGCATGTATGTCGTGGAGGTATCAGGTCAAATGCCCATCCACTGAGCACATGTCAGAGTCAATCGAATCGCTATCAAATCAATGCTCGAGCTGGCACACCGGCCTCAATCAGGGATAATCGTATGATAGCGTCGACAAAGCGCCATCAAATCCCAAATCTCAATCAAATCATCGGGGCCACTAATGTCTATGCTTTAAGGGTCATGTAATACCAAACATAGCATCGTGTTCACAAACCCCAGAATCAAATCAAATCATATCAGGGTATCCAAGGATCATAGCTCAACGTGCATGTCATGTATGCCACATAAACTCAACACATAAGGCATATAGACATGTAATCTCAATCCAATCAATCAAACATATATCATATAATACAGATACCTGTCGTATGTTACCCGGTCGCAACATACCTCAATTCTTCGTTCCAGTCGATGTAGCTTTAAGATTTCAGTATAGAAACTCTATCTACATCAATAACACATTCTTTTCAATCCATAACATCATTCAATATCAACAATAGAGGTTTCAAATATCTTTTGAAACTTTAAAATTCATATCAAATTCAAATCATAGCATAATTCAATTCCGACTTCAAAACTTAGCTTCTTGTCGGTTATTCTACCGCATATATTTATCAGAATTAATAATAACTGACAAATAATTCTCCAATCTTAATCCAATGATTAAAATATAAATTGGGAATAATTCAAAATAACATCACTATAATATTCTCTACTTCGTTAAAATCATACATTATTCAACAATTTTCAATTTCTGTATGATTTAACAATTTATCGGATTTATTCCAAAAATCCACGAATTTCAAACATCATCAAAAATATGAAATTTATACCTCAAATCGAAGACCTCGTGTCAACGATCTCAGAACTGAAGTCGGTTCGTCGATTGAATAAACCGATAAGTCGCACGATCGAAAAGAAAATCGAAACCCTTATCTCCTCTTTCTCTCTCTCCTCTGTCAAATTTCTGAAAATGAAAGTTACGTATTTCGTAAGTTTCATATATATCAATTTTCATTTTTTTTTTAAAAATATTATATTATATTATATTATTATTATATTAATAAAATAATATAATATAATATAATTTATTTAACTTTTTAACGTCGGTATATCTCTTTGGACCAGTCAAACGATCAAATTTTTCAAAACTCAAAACATGAAACTTCTATATCTTTGAGTTTTCTATGTTATATCCAAATCTCAAATCATTTGGACTTCATATGGAAAAGATATGATACTAATTACTATTTTGCCCTTAAAATTAATTCATTATTTTTCAACTTATCTACGAAAATGACATCAAAATAAATTGAATATTTTTCAACTTATTTACCAAAATGCCATCAAAGCTATTTTATCAGTGTTTAGTCTCAGGATCTCACAGCTTTCATTCTCGGTTTTTAAGGTTGTTAATGGCCATTGAATTGGCTCATTAACGCTCGGTTTTTAAAGCTGTCAATGGTCAATGAATGGGTTGTTACAACTCGCCCTTAACAGCTGCACGTGTCCTTTGAATTTCAAATTTTGAGTTGCATTTCTGGATCTTTCTTTCTTGATTTTAGTAGTTGTTGCATGCTTGGTCAAAGTGCTGATTTATGGCTCGGTTTTAGGGGCATCAGTGTCCTTCAATGTGGTTCAATGACCATTCTACCGGCTGTTACAACTTGTTTTAGGTCTTCACACTTGAAGAGTAAGGAACAGTGATATTATTGTCCTTATCGAAAACCACGCCTTTAAACCCACTATTTTTCAGCTCAGCCCAATTGTTAATGTCTTCAAAGGGGGCTCGCTCTGCTATCAAGCACGAATAACTTCGTTTATTAGAATATTTTTTGTGTATAAATTATAAAATTCACGATCTTCGGCTGCGCGGCTTTGCTTTCCTTACTCAAGAAATTAAAGTCGTAATGTTCCGGTAGCTGATCTCTTGCTCCTCGCTGCTGCTGTTTGTGGCAGTGACAGCGAGAAAGCTACAGTCTTGCACTGTACTTTCCTGGGTTTTGAATAGAGTGTGACCTTGCTGTGAAAAGAAGATCAGAGGTGCTTAGGGAGAGGATAATAATAGTATGCCTGCCATGAACCAATCGAAATGGAGTGCATATTCAATTCTACGTTGGAACACACAATGTAATATATTTAACTATTAATAAAAAGCTTAATGATAAAATTTTAGTATTGTAAAAAAATTAATGGTAGTCAACATAATTAAATAAAGAATAAATACAAAAAATAGTTATTAAAAAATGTGAAAAATTACTATATAGTCTGCTGTGATTCGCACCAACCCAAACGGCTACATAGTATTTTGAATACTTTACAGACAGGGTCCGAAGACCAGCCCGAATGTGCTAGCTATATGTTCCGTATAGCCATCCCTCTATATATTTTGTAGTAGGGATTCCTCGAAAAATGAGAATAAACATAATAGAATATTACAGCCATTAATTACATTATAATTCAACTATGCAGTCCGCATATAAACATATATATTTTCGTTCTTAATAGTGTTCTAGTTGTTAGATTGGACAAACATTTAACTATTGATCTGTGTTTGATTTTTTTACAAACACTTTTCAAGAAAAAGTCGGACAAAGTTTACTCAATGCGGTTTATCAGACTAACTTAATTTGTAGATTATTACGTTAGCATGAAAATTTACGGAGTGTGCACCAAAATGGGGAGTATAATGGCTGGAAGTTCTATAGTTTTTTTTTTTAAAAAAAAACGTGTTATCCTATTATAGTAATTTGAAAACTATTAGCCAGCTGTCAGCGGAGAAGCCAGACGGAAGTAATGAAACGGAACTGAAAATGAAAGTTTAAAGAGTTGAAAACATGCAATGTTCGATCGTGCCTTCCTCGAAATAAATTCGATCACATACCGGCCGCAACACAAGATATTCAAAATAAGCGAGTTTATTATCTATTTATTTTTATAAAAATGTCACATTTCATGTATTGATCTCAGTATATATTCACTAATTTATCTCGTGTTTGAATTAATAATGTATATAAATAAGTTCGATTAAGGAAAGCACACCAATTTTCCTCTATAAATATGTTCGATTAAGGCTTAATTGGCTCGACTAGGCATGCCAACTAAAATGATTTACTAAATTATTTGGCAAAGCTCTAAGTACAACTCCTAATTTAATGGTAATTATTATTGTTGGAAAGTTAATGGATGTAATGATAACTAACATTTTAATTAGCAATAAGGAGATGCCTAACTATTTAATGTATGAAACATAAAAAAAAAAATTAAACATCTAATAGATAAGTAATAACTCCACGTTGCTTATATAAATGTTCAAGATGAGTGTATATATATATACATTTTTGATATGATACATCGTGCACACCTATGTGAGCATCGATGAGGTGTCACTTACCCATTGGATACACAATTTTTCTATATTTCATCACATCCAATAGGTGAATGACACCTCATCGGTGCTCACATAGGTGTGGACGGTAGTTGTGTGTGTGTGTGTGTGTGNTATATCCTCGTGTACTTTGGCGACACAAACAGATGCTAACACAGAATCATGCACCTTACGACTAAGGGCATCCGCAGTAACATTCACCGATCCAGGGTGATACTGAATCTCACAATCAAAATCTTTCAGGAGATCCATCCACCTGCGTTGCCTCATATTCAAATCAGATTGAGAAAAGAGATATTTCAGACTCTTATGATCTGAATAGATAACAAACTTTTCTCCGTACAAATAATGGCGCCAAATCTTCAAAGCAAACACAATGGCAGCCAATTCAAGATCATGAACAGGATAATGTGTTTCATGAGATTTCAATTGACGAGACGCATAAGCAATCACTTTGCCATGTTGCATCAGAACACAGCCCAAACCTTTACCAGACGCATCTGTACACACCACAAATCCTCCGGTACCTGAGGGAATAGTAAGCACAGGTGCTGTGGTCAATCTCGTCTTCAATTCAAGAAAACTAGCTTCACATTCATCTGACCAAATGAATCGTTGATTCTTCTGTGTCAGTTGAGTAATAGGTTTAGCTATTTTCGACAATCCTTCAATAAAACGACGATAATAATCAGCTAAACCCATGAAGCTACGTATCTCAGTAACATTCGTAGGTCTCGGCCAATTCAGTACGGCTTCAACCTTAGCAGGATCAACAGATATGCCCTGTCTCGAAATGACGTGGCCTAAAAATACCACTTTATCCATCCAGAATTCGCATTTGGACAGTTTAGCATATAAATGGCCATTGCGAAGAGTTTGGAGTACCAGTCTCAGATGTTCAGCATGCTCCTTTTTCGATTTCGAATAAACAAGAATATCATCGATAAATACAATAACGAATCGGTCAAGATAATCTCGAAAGACACGATTCATTAGGCCCATGAAGACAGCAGGAGCATTCGTGAGACCGAAAGGCATAACCAAGAACTCATAGTGGCCATACCTGGTACGAAAAGCAGTCTTAGGCACATCTTCGTCTCGAACTCGTACTTGATGATACCCAGAACGAAGATCAATCTTAGAGTATACCGAAGTACCCTGAAGCTGATCAAATAAATCATCAATACGAGGAAGTGGGTACTTGTTTTTCACAGTAGCCCGATTCAATTGCCTATAATCGATACACATTCGCATAGTACCATCTTTCTTTCGAACAAATAAAACTGGAGCTCCCCAAGGTGATACACTTGGTCGAATATATCCCTTATCGAGAAGATCCTGTAATTGTTCTTTCAATTCTTTCAATTCCAATGGTGCCATGCGATAAGGAGCTTTAGATATAGGTGCAGTCCCCGGCACAAGATCAATACTAAACTCAACTTCTCGATGAGGAGGAAAATCAGGAATCTCATCGGGAAATACATCCGGGAATTCTTTCGCAACAGGAATATCAGATAAAGATGGCTCCTTCTTCGAAATATCAATAGCGTAGATAAGATAACCCTCATCTCCGCTAAACAAAAGTCGAGACATTTCCAACGAGGATACCAATGGAATTTTGGCTTGGGAACCCTTGCCATAAAAATTCCACTTGGGTCCATCAACAGGTCGAAATCGAACCACTCCATGAAAACAATCAACAGTAGCTCGATTTGTCGTCAAGATATCCATGCCAACAATACAATCAAAGTCGTGCATTGGGAGGACAATCAAATTCAAGAACATCACATTATCCTCATATATCAATACACAATTATGCACAACTTGCTCAGACAAAATAATCTTCCCTGCTGGCGTGGCTATCGACAAAGTATCGTACAACGGGGTACACTCAATATCGTGAGATGCAACAAATGCATGAGATATGAATGAATGAGATGCTCCTGTATCAAATAAAACACGTGCAGGATAATCGCAAAGCGTGCAAATACCTGCAATCACACCACCAGGAGCTTCTTTCGCCTGATCCTCGGTCATAGCATACACTCGAACTTGAGGAGGGACTTGGGCACTCTGACCACTCGGTCCTCGATATCGTGGAACATTCGACTGCTGAAAAGAGGGAACAGGAACAGTAGGTCTCATCATACTGGGGCCACCTCTAAATCCTGGCTGGGGTTGGGCAGAAGTCGTACCCCTATTCGGACATACACGAGAGAAATGGCCTTCCTGTCCACAATGATAACAAGTACCAAACATACCTCGACACTGCTCGATAGTATGTTTGCCTCCACAGTAACTACAATAAGGAGCAATCACGGGACTCCCTCTCTGGGATCCACTCGAACTCGAAGAAGACGAAGAAACAGAACCAGTCTTCTTGAACTTCTTACCCCTTGGACGCAATGCAGGCTGCTGAGCTGACACTGGTGGTGGAGGAGTATACTGTGGACCTCCTCTCCTAAGTCCAGCCTCGGCTGCCTTGGCTCGTTCAACTGCCTCTGCGTAGCTGGTAGGCAATCCAGAAACAACAAAAGTATATAAAGCAGGATGTAAACCATTTACAAACCTGTTATATTTTGCCCTCGCATTCCCGGCTACGTGAGGTGCATACTTCAACAGAGTAGAAAATTTTGAAGCATATTCCGCAACAGTCATCGTTCCCTGCTGCAGACTATTGAATTCATTCTCCTGAGCAGTATAATAAGAAGGAGGAGAATACTGCTCCAAAAACTGGGCCTTGAAGACATCCCATGTGACTTCAATCCCGGCCTCTTTCAATCCAATCTCAGCGGCTTCCCACCAAGATTTTGCTCGGTCTTTCAGCTGATACAAAGCAAGTTTCAGTCTCCGAGCCTTGGAATATTCAACGATATTAAACAAGTGCTCGATATCTTTCAACCAGGCCTCTGCTCTTTCTGCACTCTCAGTGCCAAAGAACCTCGGTGGTTTCAAATCCTGGAATCGAGCCATTACTACATCCATGGACAACCCTTCAAATTGTCCAACTATTCTCTCAGTACTGCTACTCGCAGTTTCATTTGTGGGATCCATCTACAAATCAAAAGATGAATATCACATTTCATATCAATTTCACATCATCACCATCTCATATCATCAATCTCATCAGATACTTACTCAAATCAAATCAAGTAAGAGCAAGTAATACAATTAATTCAAACACAAACGCACAATTCATTTGTGCCTATTCAAGTGTACACAAGACTCAATCGAGCATTCCCAGCTATGCTCTGATACCACTCCGTGTGGGGCCCTTAGCTCCTAATCGTTATTACAATGCAATTTGATTAGGGTTAATTAATTACAGCGGAAAACGAGTTTAAAATTTCTTTACAATGAGCCCAAAATATGCTATTTGAATACTAAAAATAGTATTTCATCTCACATCATAAAACATGCCCACACATAATTAAAACAACTCATACAACAACAAATCATATCCTCGGGACATACCCCGGTATATATAGATACATAACATATATACTGGGAAAGACCACGAAACCTCAACTCAAACTGTGACTCCCTCCAGAAGTACCATCTCCGGTCTCCTGATATCCTGGAGTACCTGTCATTGTCCACATACAAAGACAACAACAGCCCCGTCTGGGGTGAGCAAAGCTCAGTCTGAAGCAACCACAATATATACCACAGATATCTAAACAATGATATATGATATGCAATGCATGTATGTCGTGGAGGTATCAGGTCAAATGCCCATCCACTGAGCACATGTCAGAATCAATCGAATCGCTATCAAATCAATGCTCGAGCTGGCACACCGGCCTCAATCAGGGATAATCGTATGATAGCGTCGACAAAGCGCCATCAAATCCCAAATCTCAATCAAATCATCGGGGCCACTAATGTCTATGCTTTAAGGGTCATGTAATACCAAACATAGCATCGTGTTCACAAACCCCAGAATCAAATCAAATCATATCAGGGTATCCAAGGATCATAGCTCAACGTGCATGTCATGTATGCCACATAAACTCAACACATAAGGCATATAGACATGTAATCTCAATCCAATCAATCAAACATATATCATATAATACAGATACCTGTCGTATGTTACCCGGTCGCAACATACCTCAATTCTTCGTTCCAGTCGATGTAGCTTTAAGATTTCAGTATAGAAACTCTATCTACATCAATAACACATTCTTTTCAATCCATAACATCATTCAATATCAACAATAGAGGTTTCAAATATCTTTTGAAACTTTAAAATTCATATCAAATTCAAATCATAGCATAATTCAATTCCGACTTCAAAACTTAGCTTCTTGTCGGTTATTCTACCGCATATATTTATCAGAATTAATAATAACTGACAAATAATTCTCCAATCTTAATCCAATGATTAAAATATAAATTGGGAATAATTCAAAATAACATCACTATAATATTCTCTACTTCGTTAAAATCATACATTATTCAACAATTTTCAATTTCTGTATGATTTAACAATTTATCGGATTTATTCCAAAAATCCACGAATTTCAAACATCATCAAAAATATGAAATTTATACCTCAAATCGAAGACCTCGTGTCAACGATCTCAGAACTGAAGTCGGTTCGTCGATTGGATAAACCGATAAGTCGCACGATCGAAAAGAAAATCGAAACCCTTATCTCCTCTTTCTCTCTCTCCTCTGTCAAATTTCTGAAAATGAAAGTTACGTATTTCGTAAGTTTCATATATATCAATTTTCATTTTTTTTTTAAAAATATTATATTATATTATATTATTATTATATTAATAAAATAATATAATATAATATAATATATACTATTTTAACTTTTTAATGTCGGTATATCCCTTTGGACCAGTCAAACGATCAAATTTTTCAAAACTCAAAACATGAAACTTCTATATTTTTGAGTTTTCTACGTCATATCCAAATCTCAAATCATTTGGACTTCATATGGAAAAGATATGACACTAATTACCATTTTACCTTTAAAATTAATTCATTTTTTTTCAACTTATTTACAAAAATGCCATCGAAATAAATTGAATATTTTTCAACTTATTTACCAAAATACCATCAAAGCTATTTTATCAGTGTTTAGTCTCGGGGTCTCACATAAGTATAAATAAAAAACTTATATTTTGTATACCAATAAATTATATATATGTTTTTAAAAAATTATAAACTCATAGAACCGACGCTCGAACTTATATTTTGCTAATCAAGCTACCTCTACCCAACTGATATTTCACATTTGTTTTTTAAGGTGCATGTCGTGAAATTGATTTTTTTTTTTCTTTCTATTTTGTGTTATTGTAAGCCGTTTTCATTCCACATTACCATAATTTTACGCTTGTAGTAATTTATATCGATGTAAATTTGATAAATTTAGTTTCGTGCTTGAATCGAAAGATTTGTAACTACAAATTTCAAATGAATTTGATTATTTTGATGAATTTATATTAATATACTTATTAACAAACACATGGAGATTTGAAATCTATCCAAGGTAGGTATAATTTCAAATATCTCTCAAACCAAATCCTTCCGTCCGAATCAAATCCTTCCATCTAAGTGCGCTAATGAAATTCAATGATTCACTCTATCTTATTATTAATACTAGTGACGGATACACACATATTGCGTGTATAATATAACATACAAATATTATTCAATGATTAACTCTAATTAAGAATATTTACTCTAAATATTTTTACATATTTCCAGACAATATATAGTGTATGAGGTAACAAAAATCACACTGCACAACTATGACTACAATTATTGCAAAACAAAATAATTGGCCAGTTGATTAAGAGTTTCTGCAAAAATTGTTGATCAAATTAAGGATAATAGCTTGATCAAATCCAAGATTGGATGGGATACCATTTGAAGGAGTTTACTCCGCTTATATGTGCAAGGATATCTGAGGAGTCAATGTCATCTTCTTCTCTTACAACCACCTACGAATCCGAAGAACAGAACAGTAAATTCACCGGGAATGTACGTAAATATGATTAACAATTCTGATCATAATTACACGAGTCTTTTGGAATTGCAGAGAAATGTTTTTTTTTTCTACCAATTTAAATCTAATGTTCAACACAAAGCAAAAGAAAAAAAAAAGGTAATTGCATGCTGTTGAACCATATCAGTCCATATGCATACCTTGCGTTGTTGATCAGCTGGGATTTGAGTTGAAAACAAGCTGAACTCTTCATCTTTATCATCTTCATGATTGCTACCGCCTCTTCTCCCGATATCTCCTAATTCATCATTCTTCGCGAATCGTCCTCTAACACGGGGCCTGCTGTCCGCGAGTGTTTTGCGGCAAGCGTACTGCATTTTCGGATGGAAACTAGTTCTAGAGTTGGTGAATTAATTCGTACAAGATATACAGTTATTTTTTTTTAACTCATTATTTGCGTATTTGATGAATATATATGAAAGAGATCAGAGACGGTGACCTTGATTTTCTTGCTAAAGTTCCTTTCATTCCTTTTCTTCATGTATCTATGAATTTTCCTTTTCCTTTCTTCGGCAGAGAGCTTTCCCACCTTGAAGTTGGGATCTTCCAAACCTGAAATCTCTGATGTCAGGGGAGTTGTATCTGGACCTCCATGTACGTCCAGATGTTGACTCTCATAGGTGTAGTTAAAAACTCTTGGCATGGAGTCAGGCATGAAAATTCCGCCATTTTCTCCTTGAAATTCCAGTTCCTGATGTGAAAGATCCGTTCCCATGAGCGAACCACTCCCTATGAAAATCCCTGAATTTTCTTCAGAAAATGGTGCGTTTATGCCGCCTGAATGCAAATACCGTCCCATCATGGGATCAATAAGCGCGCAACCAGGTAATGGGGATCTTAAAGATAGGTAAGATGGCACAGAAGGCATGCCGCATTCCCCCTCATAAGCTGCCGGAAGCCATGGTCCCATCATGGGAACCACCCCTGGTTGTGGTGGTGGCGCCACGACCTGCTGCCTTTCAGATATGCATTGATGAGCCATGATTGGCAGAGAAGGCATGCCACATTCCCCTTCTAGTGAAAAATTACTGTCTATCGAAGAAATGTTGAATTGCTCTTGATCGCTCGTGTGTTGATAATGAGGGTAGATCGGAAAGGATGGAGAAAGGGAGGTGAAGTCTATTGAATCTGATATGTCATTCCCTATCTGATCATCAGTTGAACCGAATATCATGGACATGCAGTCGTCTCTGGTGGTGGTGATGGTTGGCGTCGAGGGGCTGGTGGAAAGCGTGGTGGCGGTGGCGCCAGAGGCCGCGACTGTTTTCATGTCACTATGCATGATATTATTGTGTATGTTCATATCTGAGTTATTGAAGGAATGATTTGTGGGATAGGATGATTGCTCTTCATAGCAACAATTAGAAGTTGATCCAACTTCAGAATCCTGCATCGTATCTGGAAATAAATAAGACTCACAAAACTCGAAAAGTTGAACTCCAAAGAAGCTTGTAATTTCTTCCTGAAAATGAAAAAACAATAAAACCCATTTACATCTGAATCAATATCAATATTCAATTTTCTCTTTCTGAACAAACATGGAGAACTTTGAAATTCCATGTTAATTTTAAATAAAAAACTAAACAATTATAAGGTTTAGGTAAAAAACATATGTAATGAGTCAATATATTTTTAATCAGATACAATTCAGAAGAAAAATACATGGAAAATGTAGGATACAATAAAGAAATCAATATTGATTACCATTGAGACCTGTTCTTCTCGAAGTTGAACCGTGTTGTGAAGTATCGTTCTTGATTTTTTTGTCGATTTAAAAATATATTTTTCTATATAAATTCAAGTGATAGATAATACAAATGAAACAAGAATAAAAAAGACCTATTCTCAGAGGGAGAACAAACTTACTAAATTAAGCATGTGATGTACGATAAATTCCTTGGTTGTTAGAGTAGTACGAAGAAATGGAGACTACGAAACATTTGGTTTATATAGTGTGGAGCAATGTCCGTACGTTGGAGTCAAACCGATGTTGTCGGGTTATCACACACTTGACCGTTGTTTTGGGATGAGGTGGCGTTTCGGTGGGACCAGTTTGATGACCTGGCAGTGGATGGATATCACCTTGGTAAGTTTCTACAAATTGTTTTAT
>NC_133314.1:20612254-20635313 GCF_012295235.1 Primulina huaijiensis
TATATTGTATTTTATTAAAGTTGAGGACATGATAGGAACCACTTAAAAAAACACCAAATTTTTCTTTCAACTTTACCCTAATATGATACTAATATTACATTTTTGTTTTTTGTTTTTTTTTTTAATTTCAACACACACTTTTATTTTTATTTTTTTTATTTCAACAATTTAAATATCAATTTAGTCCCTCCATAATTTGTCAAATTTCACTTTAGTCCATCGATAATGATAAAAAAGGCTGTACACACATGCATCACGTGTACAGAATAACTAGTATATATATATAAAGTTTAACCATAAGTGTCATAAAATGTTTACAAAATAACCATATCATTAGTAATTTAAAAATAAAAAATTATTACAAAACACCATAAATTATAAAATAACAAAAAATAAACCCTTTTGGAATAAAATTTTAATTAATTATAAAATATATATTTAAAGTTCTTTATTTTAATATCATCTCAAAATTTTAAAAATAAAACAAACCATTGCATTAAATTCCACCCAAATGCAAATAAAAAGTAATTTATGTATCGACGGGGCCGGCGTTTTGAGTCATACGCAGTACAAGAACTGCTGAGGGAGCTAAAATGGGGTTGGAGAAGATGGACGGGCTGGCGATGCACGTAATTCTGTCGAAATTGACTCCGTTGGACGTTGCGTCATTTTGCTGTGTCAGTGAAAGGCTTCGGGTTTGGGCCTCCGACGACTCCCTTTGGGCCCGATTCTGCTCCGACGACCTCAATCTCTCCTCCCCTCTCGATCCCAACGGCAATCCAACCGCTTCTTTTAAGGTTACATGAATGCTTAGATACGCGCGAACATATATGTGTGTGCAATTTTGTTATATGTTTTTTGAATGTTATTGTGAAGAATTGACTTGTCATTAAATACAAAAAATGACGACTAAAATTTTTCATTTATTATTTTCTGATTAATTCATTTGTTTCGTGGTTAGTTTGATCGCTGGTGATCTTACTTTTTAGCTCAATTCTATGTAATCGGAAGTGTGAGTCTTTGTAACCGCGAATTATTTCATTTCAGAATTTTTCTGGTCACCTAGGGCTGTGAATGAGCACTGCTGAACTAATGAGATGTGATACGTTAGGAAAACATTGGGGAGTAGGGTAGTGATTCTTGGGGGTGGAAGGTGGGGGAATTGATCAGATAATAAGTGTAGAGATTTAATTGAGTATTCGTTTGATGGATATGACTAATGCAGCATATTATTTCCTCAAATGCATCTCCTGATTGACTTATAAAGTGGAAGGATGAAGCCCTGAAAATTTCACTTTCTTTATCTGGTAAAGTTCCTATTTTTTTTAACAGTTTAAGAGAATGAAGGTTATTTTTTTCAAAGAAAAATATCGTGAATACGAATTTGAGACGTAAATTTTCTTACACTATTCACTCAATTGCAAATGGTGCTAAAATGATTGCATACTCTTGTTTGTGTTTTCATGTTCATGGACGCAATATTTTGATGAACAGCAAGCACAAGAGGTGCTGTGCTGACTCTCAATCTCTGCTGAAAACATCAATTTGAATCTTTTCATGCTTATTTCATGGATCTGTAAACACACTATTTTGGTGGAATAGCACAAAAGTAGCTGTATTGATTGAATTAGGCAACTTGTGCTTCTGTTGTTACTCGAGTTATTTCCACATTGAAGATTTTGTCTTAGAGATGCTAGTGTCTTGAATACTCTGTGGAAGCTCAATTTACCCTTCATTTGTAGGCAGCTTATAGAGCATGGCGAGAAGGATTTACCATGTATCCATGGTCACTTGTTATGCGAGCTAAAAGTTGTTGGAGCAAACTTAAAGAATGGTTGGCAGTAAACTTTCCTGAGGTTTTGCCAACCCTACGCAGGGGCGCATCTGAAGATGAAATCAAGCAGTTTGAGAAGTCTTTGAAAATAAAACTTCCCCTTCCTACTAGGGTTCTTTATCGCTTTTGTGATGGCCAAGAACTGCCTTATGAAGATGTGAGTGGCAGCTTACCTTCAAGTTTGTTGGGTGTCATCGGTGGTTATTCTGTGTACAATCACCTCGTGAATGTGATCTTGTTACCCTTAAGCCAAATGGTACTTGGAACAAGAGATTATATGCGTCTGATAGGATTTGGTGATAGATCATACGAGTATATTGTAGTAGCAGCTTCTGCTACTTACAGTGAGAAAATCTTCTTCTTAAACTGTATCAGTGGCCAACTTTTTGTGGGCACTAGGAATCTGGTGACAGATGGAGAAATGCTACCTTGTGTTCCTGATGCATTGATCAATTCAGTGCATGATCCAAAAGGTAGCCAACAGCAGGATGCCATGCTGCTATGGCTAGAAGAACATGGACGTCGCTTGCAAGATGGAATTATTGGTGTTCGCCAAGACAGAAAATTTCAAAGCATAAATCTGTTCCCTGAAAAAGCTCCCATCTGCTCCTCTGCTGTGACAAACGGCGTAAAGGTAGTGAAACGCGATCCTCTGCTTTGTCAATGTATCTAAAACTACCTCCTCCTCCTGTAATATTTTGTTGTCTTGCATGAACTTTTGTGGTATGTGGATGCAGTGTGTTAGCTTGCTAGTTGGTTTGGGATATAAGCATTGCAGCTAACCGTTGAATCTAGAAATTATGTTCTCTAGATTTTTTTGTTGGGCAAAAGAATTCCAGGTATAGATAATATTGTGCTTAGCATATCGGCTTAGGAAATTGGTTTTGTTATAGTGGATGATAGAATGAAACTCAATCTCAATCGTTTCTAACCCACCAAAGCTGCTTTAAGGAAAAATTGCTAAGCAAGCAAATTTTCACATGCTATTTTCAGGTTTGGAAAACAGTTTTGTATTTGCTGATTTATTTTGCTAATCATGATCTTGCATGATGATCCAAAATGTTCGAGAACAAAATCATTCTATTTTTTAATAAGCTTCCCTGATATTGCCAATTGGATTTAGTGTAAGTTTCTTGGGCGATCTTTTTCTGAGTTTATCTGGAGACTCTCGGAAATGCATCGACATTGCCTCTTTGTTGCTAGTTGCTATCAATTAATTACACATTGATTCTAGTACTGATTCACCTTCGGGTTACTTTCCGAGGAAGGGCTTCGCTAAGGAAGCGTTAGCAGCTTGAAGGCTTCCTTTCTTCTCGATGCTATTCTTAGTTAGTCTTTATCCCTCTCTCAAGTGAGTAAAGTGAGCCATTCCATTGTCCCGTGGTCATGAAGATTGTAAGAATAAGCAAGGATATTCTTTTCCTTTCTTCTCAATGATATTCTCAGTTAGTCCTTACTCATGTGATCCTTCTCTTCTTTCTATTGTGTGTGTCAATCTGTTAGTCTTATTCAGTACTTTCCCCTTTTCCAGCCGTCTGGTCACTCCTAGATTTGCTAGTAGGCCTGCTCTGTTATTGTCGGCCTTTTGGTACAAAAAAGATGATGTAGTCGGGGAACTGAATAGTACGTTACAACTTATTTACTTTTTGTTCTAGGTCCGTGCTTCGGCTGCATTTTTACCTGAGTTCAGTAACTTTCAAGATGAATCAGAGAAGTTTATGTTTGCTTATTCCATCCGCCTATCTCTTTCTCCTGATGGATGCATCATCAACGGAATGACCTTCAGCTCTTGCCAGTTGTATTGGAGACACTGGATTATACGCGCTAATGATTTGGTTGTAGCTAATCCCAATGGAGAAGCTGTGATAGGGCAGGTATGTTTTCCCCGTTGTCATATAGCTCTCTCCCTAGTGTTAAGTGTGAATAAACTTATTTTCCTTTCTAGAACATGTATTATTTATTTTAAATTATTTGACTAAATTTATGATAAAAAGTTCGAGAAAACAATGCTAAATATTGCCAAAGAAAACTTATTACAAATGATTGGGGAAGCAAATATTAAGAGTAATATAGTCGTTATTATAATGAAGAATTCATATTTTGTGGTGCTAAAATTCAATTTTTTATTTAAATTAAATTATAAATGCCAAGTGATTGTTTAAAAATCTTTACTATGTGTTCCCCATGAATATTCTTCTCAGCTTCACTGAGAAAATATTGATCCTTATTTGACAGTACACTGCTCACTGTATGCTAGACAAACTCTATAACCCTCTACTTCTGTGGAGTTGCAAGAGATGAGTGAAACACCTTGAAATATTTTAGCCATATAATCAACATAACAAGTATCATGTTAAACTTGGTGGTGAAATCAAATTTTGATTGATCTGTCATGAGTAGATGTTGACTCATATAATCAATGAAATAAGTGTTATATCAAACTTGGTTGTGGAATCAAAATTATGATTAGTGTATTGCCAATAGTAATGCTGAATTTAATTCCAGCGTGTGAAAATATCTTTAATCAATTGTCTCAAGTATTAGCAGACTGCAGACAGACCTCTTGATCTTACTACCAATTTCTTTTCTTTTTTTTGAATCATCTTGATGGAACACGTGAAAGCAGTATATGCATTAGGCTGGCATAATCCGGATAATACAACTAGTAAGTGCTGATAATGATACATCAGAGATCTTTCACTTTGACAGGTTTTAGATGGAAATAACCAAGACAACATGAATTGACTTGTTTATGACGAGTATAATTGAATAAAGGAGAAAGAAAGGAATAACAAAGTTGTCTTTCCATAGCTTATTTTGGAAATATTTCATACATCATGACTCTTGTGCTTGGTCGGAATTCCTTGCTGTAAGCGTGTGTAATGTGTATTAAAGGGAAGTTGATAACTAATACTCATACAGAAAGCGATTGCAACTCATATTACCATAAGTAGAGCTTTCAGTCCGCTTATGTTGAGCCATCACCTGTTGATCACATTTCGGTTCATCAACTGGGTTTCATATATTTGACTTTGTCTTAACTGCATGCTGCAGTATCCACTACTACGTCCTGATGAAGAAGAGTTTGTCTATGAGAGTTGGACAACTCTGCAAACCTCTCGGGGATCTATGGAGGGCTCTTTTACTTTTGTTCCTGGAAGGTACACACTATTTTATGAAGTAATATCTGTAAATTTATTTCCGAGCATCAATTTTTTTAAATTAACTTGTTAAATTAAACATCTTTGATTGAGGACAATGAAATTAATTTATCAACTGGGTAGTAGCAGAATATATCACGCATGCTTTATTGACCCACTTGACCTTTTTATGCATCAAACTGTGTATTTCTTCCTGCCAATCTCCTAAAAGAATCATCAAAAGCTGTTCCTTCTGTTCAGAACCATGAAAATCAGCAGAACCATGAAAATAACCACTAAGCGATGGGATTTTTTTTCCTCCTAGCTAGAAGATTGAGAAAGTTGATTATCTATACTGTGTTTTCTGCCTTGCTTATATCTTAACATAAAATGGAAGCTACTAGCATCTTTGATCATGTCCTTTTGTAGCAGAGCATTTTTTATTAGTCACAATGAGATTTTGGTCTGGACAAAATTAAACCTATGAAATGAATATAGATGACATGTTGATAAACCAAATTACTGAAAGGATGTGAGACATATTTCTTTCATTTCGGTTTCATTTCTTAAACCATGTGATGCAAATTCCACCAAGTTGCTTGTTAACTTTTGGACATGATAGAAATCTCAAGTGACTATTGTTTTGAAGAAAAAGAAAGGCATGTCAAAATTATTTTGGCATGGAGTCATACCCCTATGCATAAAGTGACGTGATGGTACCTGACACTTAATTTTCAAAGCACTAGCAAGAAGAGAGATCTATGAGTCGATTGCCCTCAAATTTTGACGGAGGTTCAGATAATGATGATGAATAAGTGATGTATTCTTTATTTGTGTGGCCAAAATGTTTTGTCTATTCTTTTACCAGACAAATAGTTTACTGCACAATCATCAGTTTTCTTGAGTTCCCACAAATTAACATCTTGTGCATGTGTATGCATGTACACACACACACACACACATGCATACAGCATGTCTGTGCTTGAAATAAACTGTGTAGGTGTAAATAACTGTTAGCCTCGCTTTCTCTTCAGATTGGCCGATGCAAAAGGTGAACCATTTGCAGTTGAAGTAGCTTCATTTCCAGTTCAGCTTCCAGAGTATATTTTTTGATAATCCAGGTGTATAAGGTTGGTTTATATGAATGTTATGTTTTTTTATATGCCCGACTTTCATAGGCAATGATACAATATCGGTGTATATAGATATATAAGGTCTGTATCATTTTAGGGTATATATATTTGTGAAAAGATTCATGCAACCAGGCTTGCCTTTTTCAAGTTTTGCATCGGTTAATTTTCTCCTACAAAAAATCACGTTACTGGATCAAACATCAGCAGTGAATTGAGAACATGAGCGTAGCCATCTTGGTATGCCCCGTGTTCTAAAAGGCCCTGCTGGGGCGCTGGGCTGTCGCACACCGCTCCGATTTTTAGAACCGCATAGGCGGTTGCCTAATTTAATATATAGAACTATTTTTAATTTTTTTAAAAATTTATATTTTTAAAAATATTGTTTGACATATTTTTCAATCAATTCGTATTAGATAAAGACGAATAATATATCATTGATTTTGAGTTTGAATCTGACATAAATGAATTATTTGAGAAATATGTAGATGAACAAGAAGAATGAGATATTTAAGTAAAAAAGAAAAATCGTAAAGGCACTAGACAGTGGGTGGCCGTCGCATACCACTTTTTAAAACATTGGGTATGCCAAACATGTGAAGGTTTAGAAAAAAAAACTGAATAAGTTACAATAAATGATGTCTATATAGTTGTAATCATCATCTTACATCTTATGTTGCCAAGATGGCCAATAATCTGGTAGGGGCTAACATATTGAGCTAAAACTATCTTTACTTTTGATTCGAATTGTGTCTCTTTACGATAAAATCTTCAAATCAAGTTCATCATCCATATGAAATTCTAATAGCCACCTAACATTCGCGTATCTTGGAGGGAGGAAGGTTAGGTAAACAGGTAATAAGTTTTTATGTGTATTGCGACAACTTCAATTACTTATAAAATAATCAGCTAACTTTTTTATATTTTGTATTGTTGCTAGAAAATGATTAATCTACGTTGTTTGGGTAAGGCCAGCACAAAGTGCTTCCAAACTTCTCACACAAATTCTCTAGATGTTGCGTCATTGTGCGGTAAATATTTAAGTAAAATAGCTTCTCATACTAAGGTTTGAAGAAGGACGTTCGTGATTCTTGGATACTTAAAACTACATTCGTGTTATACGTAAATTACAGGTACAAACGAACTAAACTGTACTTTTATTTCATCTTCTCCTCGGCACCCCTCTGCATCTTAGCACAGTACTCGAATAAACTACCATCAAAACAACGTCTGATTGCCTCTTTCGACAAAAGACCATCCTGGTCCCTAGCTAGAATGTACAGAATGGTCCACTCCATTTTGCTCGCAGTCCTGCAGATCAAAATCCATCATTCTATTAAACTACAAAGTTGGTCTAATTTATACACGAGTGCTTAAGCTGGGGTACAAGATTTTTGTTTTTACCATCCAAAGGTCAATCTGTTGCCTAAAATCCATCATTCTATTAAACTACAAAGTTGGTCTAATTTTATACAGTGGCTTAAGCTCGGTACAAGTTTGATTGTTTTTACCATCCAAAGAGGTCAAATGCTAGTCTGTTGCCTTCAGTCATGCGCCACATCTCTCCAAATGTAAGCTTGTCCGGAAATGTTCGGGCATGCTTGCTAAACATGTTCTCAAAATTCACCGGGGAGTATCTGCAAATTTTTAAAAAACAGTGTCTTCATATTTTAAAAATTTGATACACATTTGACTGATACACATGCGACCATATCACGATGCAAACCTTCCTTCGGTGTCGTATGTTCCTGAATCACTCCCATGCTTGGCCTTGTGTATGTTAAATATGTATATTGGGAACAGAGGATTCGGAAACCAACCCTATTGCAAAAAATTCCAACCGATCAAATTCAAAACATGCTAAGAATAATTCCAATCTTGGTAACAATATGAACTTCATGTTCATGACTCTAAACTTGACCTATCTCCAGACCAACCCCTCCTTCCCAACGTGGAACTCAAACTGAATTCTGAAAATGATGAACTAGTATCTACTAAAGTTGATATTCCTCCCTAAAGGGAATGTGCTTCATGCTTGGACATAAATTGTTCATGCATTACTACCTAAGGTTAGCATTAGTTGTGTTACCCGTTTCCACAATCAAATGAGAGGTAGAGATAAATTCTCTTATCATAGGTGATATCGAATGAGGGAAGAAATCGACACAGCTGCAATTACTTACAGGAAGTGTTGGATAACTCAATCCCACGTTAATGACAACAGCCATTATAATTGATGCAATAATGTTGAAACCTATTTGCCGAAGTCCTGCAGATAATAAACAATAACTATTACCGAGAAGAAATGAAATCATCACCAAAGCGGTGCAGCCAAACTAAAATGTAGTTTGTTCCATATGAAAATTTTAGACTAGTTTTGGAATCTCTCTGATGCACTCCATTGCTCAAGATTCATTATTCCAAGCAAAAACAAATGTCATTAATTTCGACATGAACAATCACTAACATCTCAAAACAACTCAAAAAAATGATGCAAAAGAATTTAAGCGAAAGCAGCAAATATTATATTCTAATTTAAAAAGTAACAAAGAAACGGCTTCTACAAGTACCAGCATAAGTCTCCCAGGGATATATTATTCCATTATCGTCTTGGTCAAAGAAGGCACAATGTTGCTGCAATACACTCAAATCATTATGAACATGGCCAGCTGTTCCGTCAGGGTGATCCAGATCAGGAGCAACCAAGCCTCTTGCCATATCTGCAATTTCACGAATCAAGATTCAAAAACCAAAGACCAAGATTATAATCTTAGCTTCACTACACAAAAAAGAACATTTCCAGCTAAATGTGGACTCTTATCCATCATTATAACCAAAGACTTCAACATTTTCCTTCTAATATCCAAGAATGAATACTTTAAAACAGCCATTTATCCTTTCTAGCTCTTTGGGGAGGATATCATGAATTTAAGCTAGCATATTCAGCTTTCAAGATATTTAAAACAATCAGTTGGGCATCTAGTCACTAGAATATACCAAATTAGAGGTATGCATAACGTTGTGGAAAACTCGTGGTAATATGTATACATCCTACACAAAATGGAGGATTCACATGAAATTATGTACAATGTAACCAAACAAAGCATAATAAAAGAATAATGAACTGTTACACGTCAGATCATCGTGGTTCTTGCAGTTTATTTTCGCAGTTGATAAATTTTTTTGACAAATTGTAAAAAGTTCAAATTGTTAGTAAAAGTCATGCAAGTTTGTACTCTCATATCTCCTGTCGTGTTTTAGTAGACTTGATAAATTAAGTTTGCCTCACATTTGTTCGTGTTAAATGATGTACTTCAATTGATTGGCCCGCCTCATACACTCATGAAGCCGTTTTTCCCCGAAGATCTTGCTCTAAATTTCTTATCCGCATGGTTTGTTCCTTTATCTTGATGAATACATTTTTACCATCTTCTTTGTCTGAAATTTTTTGAAGGAATAAAAGTCATGCCGGTCAACATCAGCTGGTAATAAATCCTAATTCTGACAGCCAAAATTGATAATGAATTGAAAAACAATAAATCCACGCATCATAATCCGCAACCAGGTCGCAAAGAAAAAACCTTTCAATTCACGGGTCAACATAGTCTTATCCTTCAAGAAAAAGAGTACTCAACAACGTCTTACAAGGCTTCGGAATCGAAGTTTCCAAGTCGGTTCGCACTGGCCGCTCGAAAGTCACAGGCGCAAGCGGCGCTTCCGTCGACAGTGCAGGATTTCTCTCCGCTCCAGCAGCTTCCATCTCTCTACAAAATCAGTCACAAAAAATCCTCCCCAACTCCCAAGAAAATCAATGTTCCCGATCGAACGAACCCTTTTGCAAATTGAACAAGAAAATGCATGCGTCAACTGAGACATATATATAAAAGATAGGAGAAACGGTGGCGGCTGAGAAATCTGCGTGGAAGGCATGCAGAGCGTCGGCCTCACAAGTGACGGGTCGCATGGCTTATCGGTCCTTCGCTCGTGACACGTACACCCACCCCTTCACGTCGCTTTACTCGTTGAGATGCAACAGCCTGCGGACGATAAAAAGCCACAGCAAAAAATACATACAAGTCAACTGTTTTTATCCTTGAGAGTGCAATCCTAAAGTTCGAACGTGTAAATTTTTTGGATAAACAGACGAAATTTCAAAGATAAGATGGATATGTATCTTCAAGATTTTTATGAAAACGACTGGTCAAGAACACGTTGTCTGTGAAATTAACCATAAATTCTAGTACATAGATTTGAGATTGTTTAAAATTAACCATAAATTCAAGAAAATAATAATAATAAAACAGTGATATAATCATTTTAAAACTTTAATATATATAAATATAATTAAAAGATTTAAAAAAATTATGTTTTAGGAAAAGGGAAAAAAAACTTTTATCTTGTATAATTAATATATAATTATAATTTTAAATAATATTTTACTAAATCTATTAGAATTTAATTGGTGTATGAACTTTTACATATGATAAAATAGTAAAGATTATATTATATAAAGAAATCACACATGAAAAAATTTCATATAGAAGTCCTTAACATGATTTGAGATTTTTTCTAACCTTCGTATAGTATAGTTATTACTTGTATACTATATTTTTTTAATTTTAATATAATATAATATTTTTTAATTAATTTGATTTATATTAAAATAAAAATATAATATCAAAATAGTTAAAGAAGAATGTTTGCAATTTCACGAGGGATCATATTGCAATATAATGAGGGCCATACCATTATGCTAAGCGGCCCTTAATAGTATTGTTAAAATAAGCAACCCGGGCCATTTGTAATTTTTGAAGGCCCGTGGATGCTATTCCCGGCTACTTTGAGGGGCCGAGGTCGAGGTTTTCTGTGCAAATTTTCCGGCGGAGACGGATGCGGTGGCGGCGAAGCAACATCGCAAAGCTGTGAAAAAGTGGACGTCAACGAGAGATCTGAGGAGGTTCTCTCTCAAATTATGAACTATTATGCCTTACTCGTAATGTTGTTGGCATTTTGTGATTATTCTGTTTACTGTTGATTAGGGAGTTCTTTTTGTTCCTGACATGATCAATGATTTCTTTGTTTCGAAATGTCTATAATGTGTTATAGTTTGTGCCTGCATTGTTTTTCCTGCTATATTCTTCAATTGCCTTAAACTCATTTATTTATCACTTTGTACCTTTTTGACTTGTGAGTTGTGTTTTTGGGGGCTTCAAGAGCGGAGCGCGTCGAAGCTGCTCTTTCTGAATTTGGTGAAAATGTTGTCGAGGTTCATCAGATTTCCTAAAGACTAGCTTCATTAGCTTAAACTCATATTTCCATTTCCCACAAGGTTATTAATTGTGGATCCCGAGTGCGTTCATTAATGATTAACTACATCGAATGTAATCTTAGGATCAAAAAATGAAAAGATAAGTTTCAGTAAAGTATCCCCCTCTATGTTCATTGTTAATATATGCAGTGGATGATTGTGTGCTTAGTTACATGGATAGTTGCGTAGATTGAGTTAGAGCCTAAGAGGTGTAAAATGATTCAGCTCAAAATCGGCATGACCATGGTCAATTATTGTGGTTGGGCTCAACCTAGTGCTCAATCAGACTGTACGGCGAGATTCAAAAGTCAGCAGTTGTTAATTATAATTAGATAGAAGTACGAAGAAAAGGTGCTTCTTTTGTAGTCATATCTTATGTTGGAAGAAGGGAATGCCTGAAAGATATTTGTATTATAGGTTTATGATGAAAATGTATTAGTATATATGAATTATGATAATTAGAAGAAACATACGATCTTATTTCTGTTAACAGTTAAAATACATATATATCGAGGGGGTGGAAACTGACAGCTGAGGTTTTGCAAAGGTCTCAGACTTGTCTTTATAAATGGTTTTTCTATTTTAGATCTTTGGTTTCTGAAAATATATATTCCAAATATAGAACTTGGCGTAATGTTAGAGAACTGTAATGATATATAGAACTCTAATGATTTATAGTTTGTAAGGCGCGCTTGATGATGTTCACACACAAAATGAAAGATAATGTTCAAGTAAAGAAGTTAAAAGATAATTTTAAGTGCTTTGGCTCTAACTAGCCTGTAGCACCTTAGCAGTTTAGCATAACTTAGGCATTTTGGAATAGCTTCAATTGGACAAGTAATTGCACAATTCTTCAACCCTCTTTCTCCTCTTCTCAAAAACCTCGTGTGTACAAGGTGATAATTTTCCCTCTTCCAAAGTATATTAGGGTGCATTTGGATAGATAGCTATTTCAAAAGAAAAATATTTATGTTTTAGAAAACTTTTGGTTAGATAGCTGTTTCAAAATATATACATGTATTATTGTTTGAAAAATGTGATGTTTGGTAGGGCTCTTGATTTTTTAAAAAAGCGTAAAGTAGCCACAGTCATTCAAATGTGGCTTTCAGAGCTTAAGTTCAATTTCTGTTTATAAAAATAAAAACTGTTCAGTTTCACTAATATACAAAAAACTTCTCTAAAAAACCTTGCTTTATAAAATGTTTTCTAAGTCAAGTTCTTTTGTGTCCAAGCTCGTGTTTAATATGTGTTTACAAGAAGTAATGTCCTTTTCTTATCCACATATCACTGGGACTCGTTCATCAAGACTCAAGTCTATATTAGATGAGTTTTGAACTTTTAAATGATTTTTGCTTACCACAACATAGATAGTTTCCTCTAAATAAAATGAGATGATTGTCATTTTGGAATGGTACTTAAGCGTGAATGTATAATATCATATCAACAAAATTAAGAAATAAAGCAATTTGTTAATAAAGAAATTTTATCATAGAAATCTGAAATTTTTTATGATTTTTGGAAGGTTGGAAAATTTTAAAATCTTTGAAGTAATATGTAGAATATATAATTTACTTTAATGGTAAAATTTTAAAGGATTTGAATGTTTGAGTTTTACAACGATCCTTTGTCGTGATTCTAGTAAGAAAAATAAAAAATCACAATAAATTGTAATCTATGTGTGTGGTATCAATAATTAAGTTTCACGTTTGACTGGATTCGGTGTAATAAATTACGTGTATCGTTCTTTGTCGTGATCCTCTCTGGGCGTGTATAAATTTCCACTTCATTTCATAGTCGCCTCACACTTTGGCATATCCTTGTCTTGTTTTCTTGCTTGTCACTCTATGTTTAATGTGCACAATTTTTTGTCTCCTTTTGAATCTCACTCGATTTTATTAAATTTTGTTCTCACAAAGCCTCTTCTTTTCTCCCTGTTTTTTAACTTTTCGATTTCTCTAATCTCTTCCTTGTGATTATGAGTTTATCTTGTATCGATAGCCAAAATTAAACACAAAAACAAAGGAAATGCCCAATCAGGACACACTAATCGCCTGTCGTGTGTGTGACCAAGTTTTCTTTGACAACAAAAGCCTATTTGACCATTATATGAGGCTACATGTTGGAAGCTTTGAGTCTTCAGTGAATGGTAGAAACTTCTTTTCAGGTGCTTCACATATTACTTGCTTTGCGTCAGTGCCATTGACTAATGTTAATTCTGGTGCTAATCTCTACTTTGGACCAAATTCTTCACAAAGAGTTACCCCAACATCAGACCTTTCGGTAGGTGGCAACTATGTGGCGCCAACACCTTTGAGAAATTTTATGCAACTGAGAGGTCCTGCCTCAACACCAAGGCCTCGGTTGTCTCCATTTTCACCAAATTTCCATTCAGCCATAAGCACCAGCATGTTATCTTCACGCCCTAAACAATTGTCTAACTCCAGCTTTAGATTTGCATCTCAGCCTACTGGACAACCAAGTTTCCATTCTCCTAGAAGCCAAATAACCCTGGGTATCTCTAATTCATATTTCAGTGCTTCTACTTCAAAACCTACCAGACCATTAAACTTTCATTCACCAATAGATGTTGGTGCATTAACTGCAGAGTCCATGTCAGGTGGTACCTGTAGTCTTTCTCGCAATACGAAGAGATCTCTCTTGAAATCAACTAGGCAAAGTGAGGTCCAGAATCTTGTTTTCAGCGCATCTACTTCAAAACCTACGAGACCATTAAACTTTCATTCACCAATAGATGTTGGTGCATTAACTGCAGAATCCATGTCAGGTGGTACCTGTAGTCTTTCTCGCATGACGAAGAGATCTCTCTTAAAATCAACTAGGCAAAGTGAGGTCCAGAGTCTTGTCGCTGGCTATACAGAGCCCTATATAATGCAACTGGAGCATCCGATTCAAGAGATGACAGTGGTGGATCCTTTTGACAACGGTGTTGACAATTTTGAACCAGATGACATAGACCTGACATTGAAGCTTTGATACCTATGCTTGTCATATTCCCAGGAAGGAACGTGATTTATTGGTTTCATTAGGGATCAAATTCACAATTTGTTTGGAACATCCTAAAATTCAGATCCGCAATTTAAATCTTCAGTTATTTTATGAGTTCTTTTGAATGAGTAGACTTGTGGTAGGCAATTATGATTTTCAACATAAACTTCTGGACATATATAATGAAGTCATTATTTCAATACCTGAAGATTCCTCCATCCTAACCCCAGGAAAAACACACATTTTCTCTCTGTGGTCTATCACTGTTCGCGCAATTTGTCTCGTGGCTTAATTTATTCCCTTTAGTGCATATCATTCTGAATAATTGGAATCTGATTCTCCCTGAGCATGATATAAGCATTGATTATATGATTTATATTTTTACTGGAGTTGAATGAAAAAAGGTCCAATGTTGGAATATTTTTGTTAGAAAGCAACAGATCCTGGCATCATCTTTGAGGATGATATAACCATTGATGATATGAAAATTTAGATTGTTCAGTGGAGTTAAATAAGATGAGTGCATCTGTGTTGGAATATATTTGTTAGGACTTGGGAAGCAACAGACTTTCGCTTTGATTTGCATAATTACTACTTCTTATACAATTATTGATCTATGGTCTACAAGTTACATACAAAACACTCGAAAGAACTGAAGAATTAGAGTTCAAGGAAGTGGGATATGTGATGGAGGAAAGCAAATTTTGTGAAAGTTTAACACAAAAATCCGCATGTAACTTGGTTTTTCTGAGGCCTCTTCGGAAGCACAGCAAGTATATCAGTTCTTCAAGCCTCACACAGCTTCTGTCATGGCCTTCGGTGGTTTGGAGACCTTATATCCTACCAAAGCATGATTTTGAGCCCCTTATCTACGGGGGATCAATTATCTTTTGTTCTCAACAAAGGATGGTTTGATATATGTGTGGAAAGTTTGGATAATCTTTTCTTTGCTTGCTCCTTCAGTCGCTCGATTTGGAATAGAGTTTGAGATTGGATTGATATTCGTTTTGCCGTGACAAGTCCATGTCCATTGAAGCGCTTCAAGAAAGCATATCATGGCACATCTCGGATTATGAAGGCTAGAGCTTTGGCTCTCTCTCTATGATATACTTCATTTGGATGTCCAGGAACGCCGAGCTCTCTGGTGACACTCCCTTGATTTAGATAGGCTGTTTTTCAGAATTAAATTGTATGCTTTTCGTTTTATGAACACTAAATCCTTGTGATGCATTTACGAGTGATTTAGTTACACTACCAAACAATTTTTTTTTATACTTGGATCGTAATTACAACCCCAATGAAAATAACACGAGCAACAGACGAGTTATTTACTTGTTGAAGTCAAGCAAGTACTGGTACAGCGTGAGACGACGTATATACTAAGAAATACGCATAAAAAAAGGCATATATATCATGATGATCTCGCCAGAAACCCATGGCTTTCTCCATTTTTCTTGGCAATTCGAATCAATCCTTGCCGTTGTTTTCCGTCTGCTTCTATTGATTTGCGAAACTCCGTTATTACCTGATCATTTTACAAAAAATTACCATTGTCCTAATAATCAATCTGAAATACATGATAAATTGACGGTTTAAGTTTTAAAGAAACTCGTCTCATCAAATAATTATTATGATTGATCATAAAAAATCTTATATAAATAAAGTTCAAATTCTTGATTTAATATAATTTTTAATACCAAACTATTTTTAAATACACACCGAACATTGTTTAGGTCGCAATCACTCCCTAAATAAATCACGTGCAATTCATACCTTAGTGTAGAGCGATGAATTTGCCTCTAAGCTGATTAAACCTCTTCTTCCCAAAGATGTTACGCGCCACCACAACTATTGGAGCAAACTGGCCCTCCCTTCGTTCACGTTCCTCATCATTATTTATATATTACTACTTTTTTATTATTCAAAAAGTAGTTTATTTTATCGGGAAATTGGCCTTCAGTTCCCAGTCGTCGTTTTTTTGTGTTCAGTCCCTGGATATTTTTTTAGTACGACATTTCCACATGAAGTGTACCACATTTCCACATGAAGTGTACCACAATTTGTATGACATAATACCACAATTTTGTGGGTAGGGAGTGAACCCAAAGAAATGTTTTGATTGGGGATTTTTCACCAACTTCCCTTATTTTATTTAAGGCAACACAAAAAAGGAGGCATGTTATTTTTTTATGACAATTGTGCTATTATGAAAAACTTATTGGAAAAGAGAAGGTCTCGCGCAAGATTATTACAGTCTTACGGATTTATATATGTGAGACGAATCGATTCGATTTATACATACAATAAAAAATAATAATTTTTTCACGAGTTGATCAAATCGAAGATCCATCTAATAAAATTGATTTGTGATATGGTTTCATTAGAGTTTTTGTGATCAAATTATGTGATTTCATTTCTCATTTATTTAATTTGTAATAACTAATAAGTAGCTACTTCATGAGAATAAGTATTTTGTAGTAATCCAATTGGACATTTAACACAAATTTTATTTTGTAGTAATCCAATTGGACATTTAACACAAATTTTATTGAAATTCTTGTAGTTTTCATTTGCGGATATACTTATAATTTTACTAAATTTATTCATCTTGTAAATAATTAGGCCTATAATGATAAGTTAGACTGAAATAAAATAAGAACAAATCAATTGCGCAATGAAATGAGAACGCAAATAAATATAGAAACATAAATATTTCACATCTTTTATATGGCAATTTATTCATGTTAATATGATTTTCTGAATAAATATTTAATTTTTTTTATTGAAATCAATATTATCTTGGTAGAACTATTATATATTTTTTATTTTTATTTTTATTCTTTTTTGAAAGGCATTATATTTTTTTTTATAGTATGTTGAAGTACACCTAAAAAAAATTATAATACTATAAATAAAGAAAAAATGAAAATGTAAATTATGATGAAGTGTAGGGGTAAGAATGGAATTTAAAGGATCTGCTATATATCACGGAACTTCGAATCTGACCCCTTCATCTCCAACTCCGCGACGCGAACCTTTTCCATTTCTCGTTCACTCACTTCTGCAGTGGGCTTTCTGGGCACAATTAACCCCAAATACCCAATTCATTAAATCCTCCATTTCCGGAACAGATTCCTTGGGACTACACATGGATTCCGATCGGGGGAAGCTGTTTGTTGGAGGGATCTCGTGGGAGACGGACGAGGAGAAGCTGAAGGAATACTTTCAAGGGTACGGAGAAGTGTTGCAGACCGCGGTGATGAGAGATAAGTTATCTGGAAAGCCGAGGGGATTTGGTTTCGTTGTATTTGCGGATCCAGACATTCTTGATAGGGTTCTTCAGGATGGGCATGTAATTGATGGTCGAACGGTATGATTAGTACAAAAGATAGATTTTTGTTTTACTTTTTGGAAATATACCTGCGATTGGTACGTGAGTCGTAAGAACATTGAGCTTCCTTCATGGTATGTGTTTCTGGGCATGAAATGTTACTTCTGTTTGGAGTTGGGTTTCATTATTATTTTTATTTTTGAAGCTTTTTTCTTTTCTATTTTTGGTAGAGAAGTTTTAGATTGTTGTTATTTTTGTAGCATGCTGACATCTAGTATATTCCAATGCTTTGTTTTCACTTCTCGATTTGTTAGTTTACTTTAATCGACGTATAATTACTTCCTGCTATTTTGTTATTATTTCATTTAGCAGTTAAACTTATGGCATTTTGTATATATATCAGGATACTTCTCTGCTTTTTACTGGTATATGTATGTGTATTTGGTCCGTTGAAAAATTGATCCTTGTTTTTTTTATGAATATGTGACAGTAAATGAATCAATGTGACATTGTTATTGCTAGCACTTGATGCAATATGTATGCTTTTAGTAATGCGTTGCCTTCTTCTGTTTCAAATGTTTCTAGGAGTTGAAATGTTTCCGAGACTTCTAATTGTTTTTACTCTTTTATGAAGGTACTTGCTTTCAGTTTTCTTGTTTGGAGTCATTTTAATGTCTTGGACTGTGATATTTGATTCATGCTGTTTCATGTAACAACAATTTCATTTGCGTAATGAGTTATGTGGTTTTTCCTGCCTCATCTACATCTGTTTACATTTTTGAATGCTTTTTATATATATATATATATAATAAAGGCATAAAGCAAAATCTATGAACCAGTTTGAAATACACAAATACAGGTTAAAGACATATTTCCAACCAAATTAAATATTAAACAAATTGACAACCGAAATTTGAATACATAGACAACCTATTTAAAGTAAAAAACTAATCGATGGCCCAATTTGAATGCACAATCTTGACATGAATAGATTTTACATTTGTTGGTTTAGGCTAGTAGAGGTTTTCATCCGGTTAATAAAGAACGAGATGGGTTTTCTTTAAGATCTATGCCAGATTTCCCAAAGTGCAATCAAATATTTGATGTTTTCTTGTAATTGAGTTATCGATCTTATATTTTTAAAAATCACCTTATACTGCACACAAGTGACCGCCTCAGCCGCCTAGACGGTTGAATTTTTTTCAACATTTTTTTTATAAATAATCATATATAATCATGCAATTTAATCACAAATAGTCATTATTTTTTTATGTAAGATATGTAATTAAATAATGATTAAGCATAAAAAAGCTTCATACGATATAATATCATCTAGACAAGGTGTAAATAAATATATAAATGCAAATTAGGGTTTTTGAAATTGATTTATAACCAGGGTTTTTGAAATTGATTTGACTTTGACTGGTTTTTAAAATTAATTGACTTTGACAGTTGGCAAGAATTTTAAAATTGCTGACCCGGCTCGGCTGACTGCTCAGCCGCCTCTGCCGCCTCGACTGTCCGCCCGCCCGCCTACCTCCCCCACCAGATAGCTTAGGGCCGCCTACCGCCTAGGCTCCACTTAGTTGGCCGCCTCAACCGTCATTTAGAACATTGTTCACACTTTATGTTTGACATTATTCTTGAGCATCTCTTTTAACTTTCTTATGATTCTCCATGGACACCAAGGAGGCAAGGATACAACTCGATGGTTTGAGTCTTTTATTCTCATACAGCCTGGGGGAGTCTATCTACCTTGATTGAATAGTAACTATATCTGACTCACTTAGCAAGCCGGTATTCATATGTTTTGCTCTTTATGTGATTTTCTTTTTTTTTCCCTGGGTGTTAATTTGGTGGTTTGTGTTATGGATTAACTTTTCTTGAGTGGTTGGGATTCTGAGGTGTCATTCTGATTATTTGCTGTATGAAATATCTTAACTTTGGTTTAAATATATTTGTATAATTTTTTTGTATTTACCTCAGGTGACATTCATTGTTTTAGTATAATTTGCCTGGAGAAGACTGTGTAAGTTTCCTTTTTCATTAGATGCTGTATTATGTAGTGAGGTAGTTCTAAAATGAGTGAAAAGTAATGGGAAAGGGAGAGGGAGAGTTTATGGTAGGGAGAGGGAGATATTTGACTGACCTTAGAGTTAATTTATTTTTAAAGTTATTTATGCATTGAGAATCTATAGAAAACACATCTTTCATTGTGGATTTCCTTGTGTATAGCAGTGTACTTATTTCATAGATTGATCAGGCTGTAAAATACCTCCCTGTGTAATATGTGATATTGTTAACCGCAGGATTTTGTTCGTTTTCCTGACTAGGTTGAGGCTAAAAGAGCTTTATCAAGAGATGAACAACAAGTTTCTAAAGTTGGGAACCCTGGTGGTGCCAGAAATTCTGGAGGTGGTGGAAGTAACAGGACCAAGAAGATATTTGTTGGTGGTTTGCCACCAACTCTGAGTGAGGATGGTTTTCGGCGATATTTTGAAGCTTATGGCATGGTAACTGATGTAGTAATAATGTATGATCAGCAAACCAATCGTCCTCGTGGATTTGGCTTCATTTCATTTGATTCTGAGGAAGCAGTAGATAGGGTTTTACACAAGACATTCCACGACTTAGATGGTAAGCAGGTGGAAGTTAAGCGTGCTCTTCCCAAAGATGCCAATGTTGCTGGGAGTGCACGATCTATGGGTGGTGGGACTGGTGGTCACAGAGGAGGATATCAAGGTTATGGGTCTTCCGTTGGTAATTCAAGCTCTTATGATGGTGGAATGGAGACGAAATACATGCAGCAACAAAATGCTGGCGGTGGGTATCCTTCTTATGGTTCGTCTGGATACAATGCACACGCCCCTGGGTTTGGGTATGTTAATGGCATGGGCTATGGCTATGGGAATTATGGCGGTGCCAATCCAGGATATAGTAGTCTTGCTGGCGGAGGCTATGCAAATCCAAATGCTGGATATGGTGGTGGTCCACCAAATGCTCCAAGGAATTCATGGGGTTCACAGGCTCCCACAGGATATGGCTATGGAAGCTCGCAATGGGGTGCTGCTGGCAGACCTGGAAGTGTTGGGGATGCTATTATTGGTCAGTCTTCAAGTGGTTCTACTGGATATGTGAATCAGGGTTATGGTTATGGTGGGTATGGAGGAAATGATGGGAGTTATGGAAACCAAGCTGCTTATGGGGGTGTAGGTGGGCGTCCAACAAGTGGTCCAAATGGTAATACTCCCACAGGAGATCTTCAAGCTGGTACTGGCAGTTACATCGGAGGTGCTTATGGTGATGGAAGTGGTAATTCAGGCTATGCAAATTCAGGTTGGCGATCTGATCCATCATTTAATGCGCCACCTGGTGACCAAGGTGGCTATGGAGGTAGTTATGGTAGTGCTTCAAATCGACAGGCTCAGCAGCAGTAATTTTTTGCTATGGTTCATCATTCTTTCTTTATTGGGGCTCTTACACATAAATGTGTCTCGTCTCTGGTGCCACAGTAGGTGGCACTCGCAAAATGACAAATATTATGCGACCGAATGGATTGCTTAAATTTGCAGAATTGTTGTTGGTTTGGCCTACTTATTTCGAGTCGTAATAAGTCTTCTTCAGGAGTAGTCTCTTTTTTTTAATCAGTTTCTTTGCTTTGAGTTGTAGTTTTAAATTTGGTTTGCCTATAGTTTTATTCACTACCTGTTCCAGTAACTATGTTCATTGTGTTTGAGATATGTTAGTATTTATCGGAACTTGTGTGAGTTCACTGCTGGTGAGTTATTAAACTTGACGTGCAGCCTGATTTAGCGGTGTTTGTGTGACATGAAAACTTTCTTTATTACATTTTATGGTTGTGAGGTTTTGTTACTTCTCTTATTGGTAAAGCGAATGAAGTTTCCGGAACATTTAGTGGAATGTATTTGGCTATTCCTACCTCGTTCTTGAACAATTAGGTAGTGAAGATATTTATTGTGGTTAGCATTCAACTGAGTTGTGTATTCGTTTAGCAGTACGAAATTGGATAAATCTGTTTAGTAATGGATGGCTGGCGATAGTGGAATATCTATTATCCACAGGCTTCACATACACTGATACACATTTAGTTCTTTCTTTATGTTGTAGTTTTAGAATTTTTAAGGGCATAGCCATTGCTTAAGTAATGAAGAAGGGAAACGGTCAAGATGGTTTCCGATGGCCGAGAGGGTGAACATGGGTCTCGTCCTGGCTCCTCGGACAAGTCTCCGAGCGTGGGGATGGCAGTGACTAGCACAGTGAAGAAGGAGGCATCGGGTTTGAAAATGCTGAAGTGCTTGCCATTGTCGAAACACTCCAAATAAAAGATATATCTAACAAAACTGACATGTAAGATCGTTAAAAAGAGTTTTTGTGATTAAGTAATTGTTTGTCACGATCCATGCCTGGTTAAATTTAGGACAAATTGTATTGTTCGAATTTTGTATATTCGGGACTAATCAAAATAATTAATTTAAATATATCATTTTCAAGTTGGGTCTGTCGGTTTGGCCTGCACTGCCAAACAGTTTAAGTGAGTTGGGTTGAAATTTTGTCAACTCATTTACAGGCGAGCCTAAATGAGCTTGCACGAGTTTACATTAAATATCTATATATCTAATATTATCGATTTTCAATAATGAATTCTTGATACAAAATGAAAAATATCTGATTGATTTCAAAATTGTGATGTTACTATCTTGTCCAAAAATTGTGGGTTGTTGAGACATTTTGGCTGGCAGTCACTCAGAATTGAGTGTCAAAGTTGACATTTGAGTTGTATTTTTGGATTTCTGACAATATGTTCGTCAACATATTATTTATAAGTTAGTTTTATCAGTATCGTGAGGGGTAAATATGTTTATTACAATATATAAATATTATCATTTCTTTAAATTAATATTCACTTTCATGTTTGACATATTATGGGTCTTGGTAAAATGAGGAATAATAAATTCAAACAAATGAATACACAAAAGTTTGAGGTGAAACCAGAATTATATGGTAGCGGAAATTAATATATAAATTTTTAGTGAATTTATCGATGTTAAGATGTATAACAAATATTATATCATAATATATAAAATTTCAACCTTATAAATGAAATAAATCAAACATATATGAAATATACAAAATTTTATTACATATACAATCAAGTAATTTATTATAATTGTATTTTATTCTACAAGAATTCTTGTCAAACTCAGTGATTGTGGATTTAACATCTATTAAATCAGCAAACTAAAGAGCGTGTCAATTAAACTAATTGAGTAATCACATATTCTTGAATTT
>NC_133314.1:20635622-20636279 GCF_012295235.1 Primulina huaijiensis
TTTTTTTTATTAAATTGTATAAACAATTATTTCAATATTATAATGGGTTAAATTGAATGAGACTTATATCTATTATATATATAAATATCTCACTTGATCTCACCTTATGTTTTGTCACTGTACAAAGCGAAAGTTCATGCACTGTAGTATTCTACATTTTCTTAATTTTTCTCTTGATTTCAAATTAAATTTCATCATCTATTGGTTTTTAAAGATATATTAGAATTTTTTCTAAACATCTAATCTTAAATGTGATCAATTAACCAAATAATTATTATACTTTGTATACAATAATAAATAGATTAATATATTTGAATATAGAAAAAGTAATGTATTGAGAAGAATAAAAAAAGAATGTTATAATTAATACTATAATTATCTAATGTCAATATTAAATTTAACATCCTATGTTCGAAATTGTGTTTATTAAGGTAAAGACTATGATGATAAACTAAAAATAATAATTTATTTATCATTGTAACGTAATAATAATGTGATCGTTATTTGGAATCAGAAAATGATGTACTTTGTCTTTTTTATTAAATTGTATAAACAATTCTTTCAATATTTTTAGTGGATAAACATGTTAAATCTATTAAAATTAAATAGTAAAATTTAATGATGAATATGAATGTATTAATTCAACTTTCAATTTGG
>NC_133314.1:20636970-20646034 GCF_012295235.1 Primulina huaijiensis
CGATAATCAAAATAAGAAATAAACAAATTGTGATCTTTGAGTGAGAAATAAGATATTTAAATAAAGTTATAATTGTCACAATGAAATAGTTCACATTCATGCATTTATCACTGTATTTTGCAACTAAAATGTCAAAAAAAGTTTCCACGTATTATTTTTATATCATATTTAAAATAATTATGAATCCTAATTTTTATTATTTTGAGTTGGCCTTTGTTATGAAAAATCATTGTGAATAAATTGAATTTGAAAATTCTTATATCTATGTATATCACATATTAATATATCAACCTAAGTTCAGGTAATAAAAAACTACAAAATGAACTTATTCATCTTCAATGTACACAAATTATATAGTAAAGATATATGACAATTAAGACAATGAAGTAGAATATATGTTCACATATAACAAAATATATAGACAAGAAAAACAATAAATAAAAATATTTTTCTAGATATTAATATTTTTTTGATAACTTTTTACAGTTAGTTGGAGAAGATAAAAGAGAAAAAATATTAACTTTTTTGGGTTACACAAAAAAATAGAAATGGAAGAAGTGTTTGTCATACAATGAATTCAGTTTCCAAATTAAATGTATACTATAAAGTTATATTTACCGTTCAAACTTTATAAATGCAAGGAATTTTTCTCAAGATAAGGGTACACAAATGTTCTCATTAAGATATTTAAACAGTTAGAAAAATTAAATATATTATTTTTTTGGAGGTAATACCAATGTGACATTATTAATTTGATTGCGCTAATTATACTTATGAGTTAATATGAAATATTAAATAAGTGTCATAAGAGTCAGTAAAAAGATGATTTATTGTCAAAAATATTATTATTATAAATTACAAATAAATGACAACATTTAATCAATATTTTTAAATCAATCAATCAGTATTTTTTATGTGATGATTGTTATAATAATTAGGGGTGGGCATTTAGTCGGTTCTGTTACCGATCGAACCGAATTAGTCATAACTGGACAGAATCGAAATATTTAGCAATAACCGAACCGACCGAATTAATTTTTATAACCGATGAAAACCGAACCGAATTAACCGATCAGTTTTAAAAAAAAATTGTGATTTAACCTTAATTATATATGTAATTTTTTTGAACACTACAGTCTAAACAAATGCATAAAAACATAAAATCACATACATCACAAAATTTTCTTTAGAATTAAAGCTGATTTTAAAATTAAAAATTAAAAAATATATTAAAATTGATAAATAATAAAAATTTATTAAATAATAGTATTTATTATATCGGTTAATTCGGTTAGCCGATTTCAAAATTTTGAAAACCGTAACCGAACCGAATTAACCGATATAACCGAATCTTTTTTAATTTGAAAACCGAATTTTCGAAATAGCAGAACCAAATTTCCGAATGGACTCGATTCGGTCGGTTAATTTGGTTTAACCGAAATTTTGATCACCCCTAATAATAATACGTAGTTTATATGTTATCAAGTATAAGTGTTTAATAAATTAAAAGTGACTAGGAAAGTAAAAGCATCCAGTAGAAATTGTTTTCAATTTACATTAAAGAGAATAATAATCAAACAACATTGAAAATAAAAAATTGCATATCATTGATTGTCAAAAAAAATTGTAATAATTGAATATTATAATAAAATATATGCATTATTGAGAGAATATGACAAATAACAAAATAAAACAATATGATAAAAAAGATATGAGAGAAATTTTAGTAGTCCAAATCTTTTTTTAAAATTAAAAAAATATTTTTTTTTGAAATTAGTTACATATGCTAATTAACACGAATTGTCAAAATTTACAATCCTATTATCATTATGTTTTGTTGAGTTAACTAATTTTATTTCAAATTCTAATTACTTCAACATATGTTTCTCACGTGCGTTGCACGTGCATTATTTCTAGTTAATTTAAATATATCATTTTCAAAAATAATATTGATATAATATAAGAATTTGGGGATATAATATTTTACCAAAAATCAATATAATATGAATAGGTGACGGTTATATTATTTGTGTTTTGTGAAGTAGGATAAATTAAAGAATACCTATATTATAACTTGTTGATTTATATTTTTCGAATGACTAATTTTTTTCATATCAAAATGTACGATGACGCCTAAAGGAACAATTTTTTTTAAAAAAAATTTGATATTTTGGTAAATTTATTATTTTATGTATTATTTAATTTAAAAAACCCAATTTTTTTGGTTGCCACTGATGGCTATTTGCAAGCAACAAGAACACGATTCCATTTATACAAGTGACAAAGAATCTCGGCACACGTCGAAACAACCGAAGTTTTTTGGATGATCAATCCTCATTCGCTTTAATATTTCTTGATATGATCAGATGGGCTGGCGTGCAGAGACGATAATTCTCTCCTTCGAGCTGCTTCGCCTCGTGAAACCATCCGAATTCAACGACGCTCAAGAATCAATGGCAGAAAAGTTTGCTACAAATACTCGAGGACGGACTCCTCCACCCCTCTATTCCACTTGACAAATCCGACACATTTGCTTCCAAGTTCCGAGACATCATTCATTCTTGTGAAGCAAAGGCTATAGACACTGGGAAGAATTCGGAAGCCATGAGAATACTCTGCAACAGTGTCGTTTCCTTGGCCTGGCGTAGCCCTTATGGTTCCACGACCGATGTCTGCCATTGGGTGGACGGATACCCACTCAATCCCTTCTCAGCTCGGTTTTCGAAGATTTAAAAGACGAGACAATGGTGCTCGATGAAGTTGATGAATCGCTTGAGTTGATTAAGAAAACATGGTCTACTTTAGGGATCAACTGATCAGTTCATAATCCGTGTTTCACTTGGGTGCTTTTCGAGCAGTAATACATGAACTGATATGTAATGTACTACTACTTCTGGATTTTACTCTCAAAATACAAATGGAAGTTTCCATTCCATGCTCTCGTGTTCTTAGTTTAATTAATACGCTCACAAATGGAAGTTTCCATGCTCTCGTGTTCTGAGTTTAATACAACTGGGCAGGTGGAAGTAACAGGATCTTCTTGGTGAGTGATTGGCCATGTTAACTGAAGTAACCATGGATGCTAAACGGGTGGATAGAGATCCGGTTTATGTGCAAATGTTGGCAAATGTTTTGGCTGCAATTAAGAAATGGTCTGAAAAGCGGTTGTTGGATTACCACGTATGTTTCGACAGGGAAAATATTTGTGTAATGGAAAGCATTCTTCCTTTAGTATTTTCGGCTAAGAAGATATTCCCTGTTATGTTTCCGTGTTTCGAGAGAAGGAAGGAGAAGTGGCTGATGAATCTATGGGGAATAGAGTTGACAGTTATATTCGTTCATCTTTGAAGAGTGCATTTGCCAAGGTTTATTGATTGTCATATTTCTTGAATTTTACTAAAGATGTGTAATTCTTCGTTTGATGACAATGCCATTTATGCCATTCACCAACAGATGCTTGTAAATGTGAATGAAAATGGGAGGGAAGCTAAAGATGGTGGGATGCTGATAAACTGGCTAGTGAAACTGAAGAATTTACTTGGAAAGAAAAGGATATCTTTAGTGATGTGCTCAAGAAATGGCATCCTATTGCTGCAGGAGTTGCTGGAGTGATCCTTCATACTTGCTATGGAGCGTTGCTAAAGCAATGCTTAACGGGTGCATCCTCAGTCAAGAACGAAACTGTGTTGGTAGTGCAAAGGGGTGGGTGGGAAACTCAAGAAATCCCTAGAGTACTAATGGCGGTTGAGGACACAGTTGAATGTGAAGATGTAGGCAAAGCAATTGTAAGAGAAATGGTCCATTATGAAGTTGATTCTATCATGGTTAAAATGTTGATACAGTGGATTCAAGAAAGGTTAAATACAGGAAAGGAGCATCTCCAAAGAGCAAAAGAAACAGAAGTAAGCTCACTGGAATGATGAACTTAATAATTGATAAAGTAGTGTTGAAATCTTTACATCATTATTTTGCAGACATGGAATCCCATGTTCAAAACTGAGCCGTATGCTCATTTGTTTGAAGATATAGTCCGCTTTGTCAAGGAAGTTGTGAACAATTTTTTCAAATACCAGTGAATGTGTCGCAGAATCTAGTTGGTAATCTTGTTGAAGTTTTAGAGCATCTCTTCCGAGATTACATAACTTTTGCTGCATCATGTGGTAATAAAGTTGCACCTCTTGCATGAATTTCGGTTGACTAACGGCTAACCTATAATCTTCGTCATCAAGTTACATACTAACATACATACATTTTTTTTCACGTTTTCAGGATCAAAACAGAGTTATATCCCTAATCTTCCTCCATTAACACGATGTAACCTGGACTTGAAGTTCCAAAAACTGTGGAAAAGAGCAGCATGCAGTGTTGGAGTTGAAGATCCAAACGACAGTTTGTTCAATGTAAGGACATAATCCACGCCCTTCCACAAGCCGTGGAACACAACACATCCGTCTTAATACCTTACATTACCTTCTCTCACAACTTCGGTTGCTCGAGAAAAACTCGTGTCTCTCACCAATGATCACTCCTTCACCAAACAGCAGATTTGGCAATAGAAGACAAACCAGGCAGTTCCTATTTCGAACACAACTGATCTGCCATACAAGTAGCCTCTCAGCATGTGTCAGAACTTGCTGCCTAACGTCTAATTTTCTTGGATTCAAAGATGCCTATACGTTGGTGACGTAACAAATGCTTTCAAATATATTCTTGTCACCAGCCCCTAGGGCATGACGATCATGCTAAATTTCAAATATATTCTTGAACTTTGCTTGGAGAAATAAAAATAATTCAAAATATGAAACCCAGTTCGTATTTTACACAATCTAATCTATCAAAGAGAATTACATTCATTCTTTTTCCCCTCGATCGTAAAGCGTAAACATCCCCTTAGCTCAAGGAGGATGAACAATTTAAAACCTACGTACAACACGCCTTTCACAATCAACATTTTCTGAACTTCCGTGTAATTTTTTATTACCAGCAATCCCTCTATTGCTATTTAATCAATCATTCACCTTACGTACAGATGCCACTAGTTCTTCCTCTATAACTCGCATTGAATCAGAAACTTCAGCCTTGTACACATACAACTTGACCACAACCAAGAAGAAAAAGAAATTCAAGACATTCAAGATCGCAAAAAATGCATAGTAATAGTCCAAATGTGAAGCGTTAAGATTGTTCTTGATCCATTCCGAGCGACCATCTTCTCCCTTTGTTATTCTTGAAACGGTTGACAACAAAATACTACTAATGAAATTCCCAACTCCAAGCGTAGTCATAGCATATGATGTGCCTAGACTCTTCATATTTTCGGGTGCTTGATCGTAGAAAAACTCAATCTTCGCCACTTCCAAGAATGCATCAGCAGTTCCCATTAGTATAAACTGGGGCAACAATATGAAGATTGATAAAGGTACTTCTTTCCCACTTTCAACCAATCCATTAGCCTTAGCCACTTGAATCCTGTGCCTCTCGGTCAACGAGGCGATTACCATTATAACTATATGAATTAACATACCAATCCCCATTCTTTGTAGAAGGGTGATCCCTCTAGGATTTTTTGTCAATCTTTGTAATATTTTTACAAAGAAACGGTCGTACAGCACAACAGATATAAGCATGGAAAGCGTAACGAATCCGGCCAAACTGGCCGGGGGGATCTTGAAGTTGCCAATGTTTCTGTCTAAGGTGGTGCCTTGTTTAACAAAAAGGGTGTTGATTTGAGCAATCATTATACTGGGAATGAATGTGGCTACTAGGATAGGTATCATTCTCAGCATTTGTTTGGTTTCTTCAACTTGTGTGACTGAGCAGAGCATCCATTGGCTAGAGGAACCTGTTTTCACACATGCCTTGTTCAAGAACCTGCACAAATATATCTAGTTGTAACATAGAGAAAATTTAATTTAATCAGTGTCTTGTATAATTAGTTTGTTTTGGAAACATTCATAAATGTGTTTGGAGTCTGAATACTGTTCACAGTGACTCATCCAAAAATATTGCAACGACGGTCAACTCCCTCCACTTCTTTTGTCTCACTAGACTAAGATATCAACTCATTTTTGGTAACTCATCCTTCTACTACGAAAAACATGATATTATAACTAATTGGCAAGTGACATATATAATCAAGAATTCAACATCAGTTTCTTGGTAAATCAACATGATATATATGAACGCATGCATACCTCAATGTAGGCGAAGAATCAATCCGGTATTTCCCTTTTTTCGAATACTCGGCCAAATCAAGCTCATATAATTCCTTAGGGTCAGCCGGGACTGTTACCTTCCATTTCCTCATGGCAGCCACTATCACCTTAGTCATCCTAGTAAACGGGCTTCCAGTAGGCAACTTGTGCCTGTAAAACCGCGTACCGGCCAGGAAAATGGCGATGGATATCATGAGCCCTATGGTGGGGAGCCCATAACCAAGAGTCCACCCCACATTATCTTGGATATAAACAAGCACAGTGTTCGCAAATAGTGTGCCAAAGAAGATGCTAAACATCCACCAGTTGAAGAAGGAGAGCTTATGGACTTTCTCCTTGGGGTCGAATTCGTCGAACTGGTCCGCCCCGATGGTCGAGATGTTTGGCTTTGTTCCACCAGTGCCCACTGTGAGTGTGTATAGTGCACCAAAGAACACAGCTAGTTGCAATGTGGTGGCCTCATTGCAAGTGGCACCAGTTGGATCTGAACATGGACTTGGCTTTAGAGGGTGGATTGATACTGATAATGTGAGCAAAGCCATTCCCTGCGATCCATCAGTGTGAATATTAGATTACCAGTCCAAAATCCCAGAAATTGGAAATTAAATTCGATGCAATTAAATCAAATCAGTTTTATCCGAACAATTAGTAACATTAAAACTAAAAACAAAATAGTAGAAAAAAAACAATAATTTAATTATTAATTGATACAATATTCCCAGCTCTATCATATATTCTATTACTTTGTGTAAATTTTAAAAAATAGATCGAAAAAACCCAAAATAAATCCAACTTTGATTAATTTTTAAACATGATAGGTATTTTTTGTCAACCGTAAAAAAAAATACAGACAAAATGTTATTTGAACATGTAAGCAAATTATCTATTGGCAAACGAAACTTGGTTTAGATTTCCATATGTATTCATGGGTCAACTTCAGTTGTCTCAGGAATTTAAGGGATCGTGTCTACAAAATATTATAATATATCAATTTTTTCAATGACTTTGTCTTTGACTTGTCAGAGTAAATGAGAACCATGCATTGAATAAAATATTTCAATGGACTGGTCATATTTTATTTCACACTAAGCTATAATTTAGGAATATTTTAATTTTTAATCTAGAATATATGCAAGTGTCGCTTCCAAAAATCACTAATTATAGTACAAAATACATATAAAAAAATATTAGATGAATAATCCGAAACAAATTAAGATATAAAAATCTTGAATCAAAGAAAGTTATAAATTTGTTCACAGAGAACTTAAATTATGTAAGAGTGGGTCTCATGTGAGACAGTCTCACGGATCTTAATCTGTGAGACGGGTCAACCCTACTCATATTCACAATAAAAAATAATACTTTTAGCATAAAAATTAATACTTTTTCATTGATGATCCAAATAAAAGACTCGTCTCACAAATACGACCCGTGAGACCGTCTCACACAAGTTTTTACAATAATGTAATAATAATAATTTTCAGAATTATTTTTTAAGTTATAAATATTTCATTTTCACAAATAATAAATTTCACCTGCTCTCGCACATATAAAACTATATCATTTGTTGCATGCTTTGGAAGGTATCGATTGTATTAATAAAGTAATAGCAAAACCAACTACCAAAGCATCTTCTCAGAAATTTAATCAACCGATAACACGTAGATTAATTAGAGGTCTGAGTCATGCAGATGAATATTCATATTGCAGCCAAATTGACTTTTAATATAATAAATATAATATTATATTAAGACCTCTATTATTGTCCTTTCCTCCTAGTAATTACTTACGTGGTTTTTATCATAATGTCTTAATCATTATTGTCCATTTCATACTAATAATTAACTTTTAATGTGTGTTGACAACTATTCAAACTCTTTATATATATATATATATATATATATATAATATCATCAAAATTATGATCTTGTCGCATTACACTCCTAGCACTTGGACTAACTTAATATTTAACTCGCTGTAGATCCAATGATTATCATTTTTTCGAATTATTTTGAAAGGAATAAATGGACTTACGGAGAGATAAATGGCGGAAGCGATGACGAAGGTCCAATATCTGCCCAAGAGAGCATCGGCGACGTACGCACCCAAGATGGGAGTCATCCAGACGGTTCCGGCCCAATAGGTGACATTGTTGGCCGACTTCACAGTCCCTTCGTGAAGTTTCTTGGTCAAATATATGAACAGATTCGAGGATATTCCGTAGTACGCCATCCTCTCGAACACTTCATACACTGCATTTTTTTTCCATTTTATTTAATTAAATCCCATCATTAAATCTAGGGTGGATCTATGATATATATAATATATTTATTGAAAATGAGATATATTCATAAATTGACATTGGATATATCTTATAATTTGACATAATAATTGACTCGAACAGTACGTGGGCTAGGTGTATACGAGTCTATGAGAAATGGGAAGTTGGAGAAAAATAATCGAGCATTTAATAATAATAATAATAATAATAATAATAATAATAATAATAATAATAATAAAAAAGCCCAGAAAGTCTTCAGGACAGGGACTCTGGATATACGTGTTACGTGTTTGTATATTTTTATGATTGATTTATACTATATTCAAAATTGATTAATATCATTATTGTGAAAATTAATGAAAGTATATGCTGCAATTTTAAATAAGTATATTCAAATAGATGTCATGCAATAATTGTAAAAAATTAATAAGAAGTTATACCACAATTTGAAATTATATTAAAAAAAATACAAAAATTACCATGCCATTATTTTTTGTAAGCTCGATGTTGTCACGTGGGCATGTGCTCATTTATATTGTCCACTTGGTGACAACATATGACTAAAATA
>NC_133314.1:20652782-20677861 GCF_012295235.1 Primulina huaijiensis
GTGACCTTTGGTGATGGTTCCTGGAAAGTGAAAAAGGGAGCCATGATTGTTGCTCGAGGAAAGAAAACTGGAACACTTTATATGACTTCCAGTTTGAGAAATAAATTAGCGGCTGTGGATGCTGGAGCTAATTCAAGTCTATGGCATAGTAGGCTTGGGGATACGAGTGAGAAGGGAATGAAGATGCTTGTTTCAAACGGAAAGTTACCGGAATTAAAGATCGTTGAACACAAGCTGTGTGAAGCTGTATTTTTTGGAAAGCAGAAAAAGGTGAGCTTTTCAAAAGAGGTTAGAGAACCGAAATCAGCGGATTTGGAGCTGGCACATACTGATGTATGTGGACCATTTCCTGTGACATCCCTTGGAGATCACTCAAGATATTATGGCACTACTGTTGACGATTCGAGCAGGAAATTTTGGGTTTATTTTGTGAAAATAAATCGGATGTTTATGAGACTTTTAAACAGTGGGAGTTAGCCATGAAAGATGTGATGGATTCACTGTCATCCAATCACAAGTGGGAGTTGTCAGAACTTCCTGAAAATAAAAAGGTTTTACATAGCAAGTGGGAGTACCGGTTAGAACATGACGGTAGCAAGCGGTACAAAGAAATACTTGGTGTAAAAGGTGAAAAGGAAGTCATTGGTTACACTGATATTTTCTCTCTGGTGGTAAAGTTAACTACTATCAGGACTGTACTTGGATTGATGGTAAAAGAAGATTTACATCTGGAGCAGTTGGATGTAAAGACTGCGTTTCTTCACAGTGACCTAGATGAAGAAATGAATCAATCACAGGGATTTGAAGTACGAGGGAAAGAGAAAATGGTGTGCAAACTTCAGAAGAGCTTGTATGGTCTCAAACAAGCAAGACAGTGGTACAAGAAGTTTGATGGTGTAATGAATAATGATGGTTTTCTGAGGTATCAGGCTGATCACTGTTGTTATGTGAAGCTTGATGGTTATTATATCATACTACTGATATATGTAGATGATATGTTGATAGCAGGAGCTTGTCTGGAGCAGATTGATAAACTCGAGAAATAGTTATCAAAGGAATTTGCTTTGGAGGATTTGGGTGCTGCAAAGCAAATCCTTGGAATGGGGATCCTTAGAGATCAGGTGAATGAAGTCTTGAAGCTTGAGAAGATTCCTGGAAGCAAGAATCCAGCTGATATGCTCACGAAGGCTGCTATCATTGAAAAACTGAAGTTGTGTTTGACTTCAGTTGGTCTCCTAGACTAACAAAGGAGGTATGAGCTGCTGCACTGATGGTGTGAAGACATGATTGAAATCAAGTCTTCAAGTGGGAGAATTGTTAGGTAAGATTTTATTTAATGTGGTGGGACCCACATTAAATAAAATAATAATAAAATCTTTTCCCACATCGATTGATTTTAAAAATTGGACGAGGGAATTAGTTATAAATAGAGCTCAATTCCTTCAGTTATTGTATCCCAAAATCAAAAGCTTTTTAGCTTTGATAAAAAGAGAGTGCATAAAAAAAAAGAGTGTATTTTTTTCTTGAGTGCGGGAATTCTCTTGTGTGAGTTAGAGAAATTATTTTCTCGGTATACTCGGGTTGGGAGTGTGAGAAATATTGAGTGTATTGGTGTATACACTTGTTGTAATATTTCTTCCGGTTATAAAAGTTGCAGTGCTCCGTGGACGTAGCCTATATTGGGTGAACCACGTAAATCTTTGTGTTCTTGTTGGTTATTTTATTCCGCAAGTTTTTGGGTACTATTATCATCGTGGTCGGCATCGCTTCGTGGGTGTAATTCCCCAACAACAATATGTATTCAGTCATCAATTTGTCTGGAAAAGAATAAAGCAGGAAGTTGAAAAATTCTTTCCCAGTTCCCATGAGACCTTCCCGTTATTGATTAGCAGCATCGATCATTGATACATTTAATTAGTAAACTGTTGAATTATATACCTATATATGTCTCTCTCTGAGTGTGTGAATATATTTATAAGTGTACATATATGCTAGCATTAACACACGAACCTGTTGCACCTGGTTCTAGATTTTGATTCAAATAGAATTATGTTAAAGAAACCAAATTAATGTTTTACAATTCTGTCTGAAATTCAACAATTTAATCTGTTGTCCCTCTTGCTTTGAGTGTTTGTTTACATGTACCCTTTCAGGAAAATGTGAGTGTGAATGTATAACGTGAAGTCTTCTTGAATTGATGAGCTACACATAAGTTTTGACAATTGCTCATGCGATGTTTTATACGACAAAAAAACCAGTTTTTGGACTTTTCCAACAGATCATGTTACTTGTTGATGTTTTAAAAAAACACCTTGATACTAATAATTTCGATGCTATGAATCTGAAATTGTTGTTGGTAATTTAAATATGAATTTGGACCAAAGATTGGTAAAAGGAATGTCCCAAAACGAACCATTAATTAGTTGACTATCTTACAAGTTGGGAAACAAGAAGAGAGGTATTTCATGGGTCCACGCTGTTCAAATCATTTTCATCGAGGAAGTTTATCCCCACACTTTTTTTTTGTTTTTTCAACTCGTGTTGAGGAAACAGACAAACAAGTATGTGGGACTTGCTCCATTTGTTTGGAAAATTCATGATGCCTGACAAAAGGATAGTAGTCTCCAGCCAGACCACAGTGTATTTGAGACCGTAGGATCCATGTCTGAATATTTAGTATGATAGTAACCTCATGCCAGGGTCGAACTAATCCATTTGTTTATAGTTTGGTCGGAAGCAGTCAATTGAGAATATTGTGCAAATCAAACGACCCATTTCTTTTTATTGTCGTAATTATATTATTTGAAAAATTATAAATTTTAAGATATCGTCATCAAGATCATATTAAAACTCGTTTAGTTTTCTAATATTTCGAGCTCTAACTTGAAGGTTGTTTACTTGATTGCTCTTGAGCTCGAACTTTCGAGTAGGATGTTGTCTCTGATTGAGTGCTACTCCAACTCATCTCGGCCTAATTTATATTTGAATCTTGTTCTCCTGGTAGAAATAGGACTGGCTTTGAGTTTTGTCAAAAGATAGATGAAAAGCAGGAATGATTCAAAGACTACCAGTTTGTCAAAACATCAAAGGACTCCTACCAGAGTAGTCGGTAACGAATGTACTGAGATTTTCATACATGGCCGAGTAGCAAATTCACAAAAAATTTAGAGACATAATATCACATATATATTATCAGGCATCATCCATGTATTTGTAGTCTGAATACGCGACTGTCCCAGCCAGTCCAACAGCGTTTCAACGATAGCATTGATTCTTAAGGAAATATAACTTTTACTCATAAATCTTCAATTGGATCCACACAAAATGGAGACTCACTTAAGGCATACAGAAGAACAGTCATCGGTGACTGATTCCTTTCATCTAATAAATAACTCTTTACACATGCCTTTTGATCCAGATTTAACTAATGTTTTCTGTTATATGCTAATTTTCTGAATCAAACTTGTCGTGCCAGTTGAATTTTCAAAGTCACCAACATCAGGGAAAAATCATAACATTGTATGCACATGGGTTTAAATCGGAAAGAAAATATGCATCACATGTCTCTGAAAGGTTCAACTGGCTCAGACTCTTGAAGCAGGGCTGCAGCCTCAAAACACTCGGCTGCTTCCAAAGCTAATGCCTTGCTCCCAGTCTTGTAAAGCAGGCCAAGATTGTACCATGCAGTAGCGTTGGTTCTTTCAAGGCGCAATGCGTCGGTCAGAAAGCTTTTAACTATTGGCTGCGATTGCTCACTGAGTCGTCTGAGAATAATGGCAGTAGATATCAAGCTTGGGACGTGATTGGGTTCAATATCTAGTGCCTTCTCGAAAAACCTTAGAGCTTCCTTATGTTGTTCTTTACCTTCATAGAGTAAACCTGAAAAAACAATTGGAAAAAAGGGTTAAAAACAAAACCTTGTATGCATATCTATGGATGCGTTGATGATAAAATAATCAAGGAGATCTGAAGACGAGTTGATGATACCATCATGAAAGAAATCTGAAGGATGACTCGAAGACAACCATCTAGTTTGAACAGGTAATTATGATGAAAAACATTAAAGGTTAGTGAATCCAGAATCCAGATTTACCTGTGGAATGTAATCTTGAAGCTGAATGTGGATTGATCTCTTCAGATTTCGAAAGACATATTTCGGCATCCCTCCACTGTGATAAGCTGGTGTACACATTTGCTAGATCATGCCATATTTCTACTTCTAAACTTCTATTGATTTTCCTCATGTTCTACAGACACACAAAAAGTCGTGAAGAAGAAGAACTTGAAAACGAACACAGAATACCAATCACATCCACAATAATTATATGAAACATGATTTTGCATTGGACTTTTAACCACATATTTTACTTTTCTGATTTTGATAGAAAAAGGCACCAAGATTTAAAAAAATGATCTTAGAATTTTGAATTCAATGAATCCTCGCAAACAAGATAAATCCACTGTCATACCTTTACAAGCTTTTTATGAACTCCAAAACTCTTCCTCTGAACTTGAAGAACAGCAAGGAGTTTTGTATATGTTTCAACTGCATCCCTTAAACGGTCCTGTGCAATCTGAAGTCTGGCCTTAGTACGCAGCAATTCTCCTTGATTCCATTTCCCTGCTTCATTTAAAGCTGTATCAATAATGTTTTCCGCATCAACATATCTCTTCTGAGCAGATAAAATTCGAGCAAAAAGAATCCATCCATTTACGCTAGAACCAGACTCCAGTTTCAATAACAGCTTCGCATAATGAAGAGCGACATCTAACTTTCTCTGCTCAGCATTTTCCAGACAAAGAGAGAATACAATGCAGGCTTTTTTCTCATTAGTCATTCTTTGTGCGGTTTCAAATGCCTCAAGTGCTTCAGATTGCTTCGTTATTCTTTTGGAATCAGACAATGCGCCTCTAGATTGTGATGAGAGACAAAGACCTCGAAGATAGTTTGCGAAACCAGCCCGTTCAAGACAATTTCCTAATTCAGTAAGAAATTTGTAAATATACCCTATCCCTTCCTCAAGGCAATCACAATCCTCTATACAGATTTTCGAAGCCAGCAGTAGCTCAAACCCAACATCATGACTTTCTCTATTTTTCAAAAAATTTCGCAACAAATTGAGAGCAACCATATTTTCACCTTCTGCATGGTAACAAAGAGCTAGAGACGTGTATTTTTCATTGTCATCTTTTGTCCTTGGAGGCAACTCTTCGATCTGATGGGCGAGGGACACACATTCGCTGGAGATGGATAATGCGAAACCAAGATGATCCAAGATTGATGGGTCCCATCCAACCCTTCCGAGGATAAATTTCCGGACAATAAGGAGGAGGAGGAGAACTGCTTCTTCAATGTTGTTTCTTGGTATGAACGACCCCTCCGTTTGGGAGCGAAGATTTGGAGGCATTGCATTGTTACCACTATAAAGAAGAAAAACGGCAAAATTCTTTTCGATTCTTGTTCTGGTCTCTACATCAAGACTCCACTGATGAAGCAGGGCTCTTCTGTAGGCTAAAATTGCTTCTTGATGAGTATAAGCAAGGATCCATAACTCTGGAAGTAGTTCTACGGCTTTGTTTAAGGTCTCCAGCAATTTACAGTCAGAAGCAAAATTTTCAGGCACACCTTCAGGGATTGCAGACTCAAGAGCATCCAATATTACTTTACATGATTGAGCAGCTTCTGCAAACATCATCGGATTAAGGTCTAACTGTGAGAGTGGATACATGATACAAATAATTTGCATGCTAAATATCACAACTACAATTTTTTGTACGAAGTGGAAAAGTTAAAGTACCTGCATACCTTCCTAGAGCTTGTAGTGATTTTGCTTTGAGAAATATTGCCTCAACAAGCAAACTAACGGCATGCATTGACATAGGTAGAGCAGTGTCACTCTGAGAATGACGTCTAGACAGCTCACACCTACGAACTACAGTTATTTTTATCCGAGGAATCACTGCAGCAATATCAATTCCTTCAAAAACACTAAGAGCAGCTTCGATGTTCCCTTTTTGGTACTCTAGTCGCCCCAATAAAGCTCTGGCTTCCTACAAGGTGGAATGATTAACAAAAGTCAAGACATCGATGCTGCTGAGTTGAGTTTTCCCTACTTTAAAGTCCTAGCAAGTACTTCATTCTATGCACGATTTATAATTCACTTGCACAAAATATGTACTTAGAAGTATACCAACTTGTCATTAGTCTCATTTGACATTTGGGACATTTGAGGTAAAAAATACTAACAAGAAGCGGATGTTTCTTATCAAATACATTCACACATATTCGATAAACTACCTCATAATTTAGAAATCCACTCTCTCGAAGAGATGATTCCGCCTCTTCTATATTGCTGGAGTCGACTTTCGTATCATCTCCTGGTCGAGAAGAATACCCACTGGCTGAAAAGTCCCGAGTTGCAAGGGACTCTGACGAAGGAATGATTTCATCTCCTCTCATTTGCTCTCCAGAGCAAATACATTTCATCATCTTCCTAAATCTCAAACTCAAGCTGCTCTTTTGGTTGCGTAACCAGTATTTAAAGCTCATCTCATCTCATCACACTCAATATTTTCCTATAAACAAAGAAAATTTAGAACTTAAAGAACATCCACTAGATTTTTGCACATAATAACATAATCATATATTTTGAATAATTTATGCAACTAAACTTCGTTTGAATTTCCGTAAAATCCCATTCTATGCACATAGAAACAGATACAAGATTGAAGAAAGAAAGCACTTGCATAGGATTCTATAAATTTCCAATTGCCATTAAAAACTTGCTACAATTTTCAACTACTTTTTTCCTTTTACAAGGAAGCAGAAGCCCTACATCATTCATCGTACATTTACATTTCTAATACTTTTCTAAGAAACAACACCAACCAATAGTAAGGAATCATTTCAATAAAATTACAACACATATCTGTTACCATTTCATCATAAACACAAAGTTCAAAAAATAACTGCAGTAAAGTTCAAACTTTCAAAACAAAACTTAACTTAAAAACTTCCCGCATTACCTTTTAAATCAGAACCCTCCAACAAAATCTCAAAACACGATTCAGATCACCAACAATGTTGACCAAGAAAAGCCCCAAGATAAAGGAACTTGGAGTACGGTAACTCAAGAAAATTTTACCAAACACCAAGGAAGATATAGCACCAGACAAATCGAAGCATAAAGTCAAAGAATGCAACTTTTCACTGATAAAATCGAAGAAATATAAGGCCATAGTGAATATCATCATAATGAAAACGAAAACCAACTGTGAAAAATAATTTTACAACAGGTTAATCGAAAAAATCAAAGCAATCATTACAAATCACACCTTTTAATTGATGAAAGGCATGTGCCCAGAGCCCACAAGGCGTTAAAGCCATCACCACCCATTATTCTCTACACCAAGAAAGGGCTAATTCTCGATTTTACAGGCTGAGATTAACCAAGATTTGGAAGCTAGTGCCTTTTTTCCTTTAATTTTTTGTCCTATACTATCTTAGATTATATTTCTGTGAACAGTGCAAGAGAAGATTCAAAGTCAAGAGAAAAACTGATCCGGGTCGATCGTCGCATTAAATATGATATCTTGGTTCTGCAACCTGAATCGTATGAATTAAAAATTTGTTCACCGAATCTATTGCTTGTGGTGAACATTCATTCTTTGTTGGGAATTAAAATTTTACATTCATGGTTTGCAATAGCAAATTGTTATTACAAGAAAAGGAGGGAGAATTTGAGTACTGGGTCAAGGTGAGTCCCACAGTTTGAATTTCTTTATATATGCATCGAAATTACAAATAAATTGTTTGACTAATTCAAATATTCTCCACAACTCAACTGTAGATGAATTGAAGTCATTTTAAATCTTGATATCGTACATGAAAGGATATGAATTTTTAATACGAATAATAAAAAATAAGACAAATATAAAAAATTTATATACTTATTAAAGGTTGATTCAATAATTCATACTCTTATCGATCACATCAAACAAAAATTAGAAAGTCTATATCATTATTTATAATAATGATAATGTCGAAGTAAAATTATTATTTTTTTTAAAAAAAAAGTAAAAATAAAAAGCATTTCAACATCTTTGGATATACAAAGCACAAGAGGCACGATTTTATAAGTGATAAATATGATCATTAGTGATGATATTGTATTTACAATTTTGAAGGAGAAAAAAGACAAAAACTTGTGTGAGACGGATCTCTTTTGTCTATAAAAAAGTATTAATTTTTATGTTAAGAGTATTACTTTTTATTTTGAATATTGGTAGGGTTGATTCGTCTCATAGATAAAGATTCGTGATATCGTCTCACAAGAGACCAACTCTATTGAAAATAATCATTTATATATGTATGTATTTGTCCCCAAAATGTTCGGGTCCAATAATTTCGAACAATCCATACACGATGTACAGACTGTTGTACGATTAAAAATTAAAATTTTACTATTATCACTTACTTTTTGATAAAATATCAATGTTTCGTCTTTCATATTTATATATATATAATTAGTTGCAAAATATTATATTTTTTAATGTATGCAAGAGTTCATATAAATCTCTTTCAAAAACCGGAAACGTCAAATCAACGTGTGAGATGAAGTCCACGTACAAAAATTTGGTAGACCTGGGCAAGCTCTACCATGCAAAGCACCCTTTTTTCGTTTTTAAGTGTGCAATTTAACAAACAAAATATTAAATATTGATTTCACACAAACACGCGCGCGGGAAATTTCGATTTTCTATTTAAGAAAATAACCATTAAGTCGTTTAATATAGTGGTTAAAATATGTGAAATAATTTCATTTTTATTTTTTCCACATCAAAAATTAACAAATTTTGACAATAAAAAAATCACAAAAACCCATGTGTGAGACGGTCTCACGAGTTTATTTTGTAAAACTTATATTCTATTTTGGTCAATCATTAAAAAATATTATTTTTATTGTAAATATGGGTAGAGTTGACATGTTTCACAAATAAAAATCCGTGAGATCGTTTCATAAGATAATTACTAAATTTCTTTTTCTTTGGTTATATAAAAAAAAAAACCCAAAATGTGTGTATTTTAGAGTTTAGACGTTTCACTCCGTATGTATTATTTCAATGTGGAAAAAATTACAATTATTATTATTATATAAGAATACGAATTAAATAAATATCTGAATGATTTTTGGTAATTGGGTTATTCATGAAAGATGACCTCCATTGCGGATCGTAGATGTACCACATATTTTGATTCGAGATGGGCCAAATCTGTACATGTCACAATCTTATGTGAATTACGTGTCGTATTAAATCTTTTTATTATTATTATTATTATTATTTCAACAATAAGGTCATAATAGTCATTTACACTATTATATAATTAATTAATTAATACATTAAAATATATGAAATTCGTCATTTAATTTTTTGTTTTACAAATTCAACATTTAAAGTTTGTCTTAACAACAATATTTCATGTTTGTATTTTGTATCATTTTAATCAATTAGTGGTTTCTAAAGCTATTTCGTAAAGGGTATAATTTGAGGTAAGTTCCAAATTATTCTTATTTGTAAATTATTCTTTGCGAAAACCACCACGTCATGCTATATCAGTTTAAAGATAAATAACAATTACAGCAAATACTTGATCCAATTGTCCACATATTAATGTATGAGTAATTTTTATGTTGATACTGTCAATATGTCAAAACATATGTCCTTAGAATTGTCATTATGACATGTTCTTTACGACAGTTTGAATTCAACCGTTAATATTTCTACTGAGATCATATCTACTATATACGGTGGACCCCATCAACTATCTATGATATTGTGAAGATCCAACCCAAGACAAGATCAACTTAAAGCTCAATAAATTTGTAGTTTTTAAACCTAAGAATGCCTCACATTTTTAGCTCGATAGTTACTCACATTGACATCACAAACACAACCAACAAACCTGAAGCCCATCAAGCTTCATTTCGAAAATTTGAAGCATAAGTCCAACTAATTTGACCATCATTAATGGCCAGTAATGATCTTTAAAATCTGAATTTTGAACAGCCTTTTGATCAGCATCTAATACCCAAATATTGGGTGTTTAAAACCATTAAGATGGTGATTATTATAGGCTGAAAAAAATTCAGAATCCCTCTCCATTCTAGCCTATAAATACCACCCCAAAGTTAAAAGAAATCATATCAAACACAAAGCATTTATCTCCATATTTTCTATATTTTCGAGTTTTCCTATAACAACATTTTTGAGCCAGAGTGCTGCCAATCTCGAGCTAAAAATATGTCCAAACTCGAGTAAGAAGGTGTTGTTCATTCTCTAATTTTCAAAAGCTGATTTTAGCCCATCTTCGAGCAACCATTTACAGGCAAAGTTCTGTCAACTTCAAGAAAAGAAGACAATCACTTTCGAGTTCTCAAAGAAGAGTTGATGTGCAAGAATTGTGTCTACTTTAGAAACCTTCCCAACAACTTAATTCATATTATTCTCAACTTAAAATAAGGTAAATGAGTTTATATATAAGTTTTAAAATAATGATGTCCTTGTTTTGAAAACTCAACCGTACACTACTCGTTTTATGTCTTCTGATTTCGAATATGTTTCATTATACATGATTCCTTTGCTTTGCTAAGAAATCTTGAAAATGCACTGTTATGATTCAAATTAAAAGTGATTAGGAAATTTTCGAAACACGATAAAGATAAGATAAGGCCGAGATGCGGTTGATTATAATAACTGATATATGGTTTTCCTTAGAGGAGTAACAATTAGGAATTGACTAGTATATCATGGATAAATATTTGAATAACAATGTCTTGTGTAAGTTTATGCTTTAGTTATGATATGTTTTGATGCCTTGTTTCGAATTCTGGTTGTCTCATGTCTTGATTTATGTTAAAACATGTTCTTCGACATGTCACGTTTGAGCTAATATTATATGTATATTTTGATATTATTGTGTATGATTGACCCCCCACATGCTGAATGAGTGAAGATCAATTGAAAGATAATGAACAACACATGTTTTGGTGTTGGAGATAACGTTCAAGACATGAAGTTTCAAGCATCAATTTTAGTTTTATTTTTCATTACGTTATCGCATCCGCATTTATGTTATGCATTATAAAAACATTCATGATTTTTGTAATATTTTTGGCTATTTTATGGATTACGTGACTTGTTAAACAACGTCGATGATGCATATCGATTTCGAAACACGACAGATATAACATAGAATTATCCGAAACTAGAAGAAATGTTTGGTCAAACTTTTGGAAACCTTCTCCAAGTCATATGAGCTAAAATACCTTATTACATGTTTTTTTTTTTAATTTCTTAGAATTATGTATTAAATTATTAATCTCATCTACAAGAACGAGACTACAAACACAATAAACTATATGTGTAAATCTAAAATTATCTCAGGCCTAATTAAAAACTCACTCGGGTAAGTATAGAAGACCTGACTCCACTTTTATATACCAACAATTTTTCTACATAAAGATGATTGGTGCAATAGAATTACCACATAAAACGTCAAATAGTAATAAACCATATATTATTTTATTCAATTTAATATGTATAAACAGACCATTTTATTATTTGAGTAGGTATATTGTGAGACGGTCTCACGAATCTTTATCTGTGAGACGGGTCAACCCTATCGATATTCACAATAAAAAGTAATACTCTTAACATAGAAAGTAATATTTTTTAATGGATAATTCAAATAAGAGATCTATCTCACAAAATATGATCGTGAGATCGTCACACATAAGTTTTTGCCTTATTATTTATCATTAAACCTAGCAGCAGCCAACAGAGGGAAAATGAAATTACTGAAACGCCCTTAGTTCTTAAATTATATATATTTTCGTCAGGGGTACTTTTTATAATTCCAATTTGTACTCAGTGGCAGTTTAGCAAAACCTTTCAATGTAGAGGGGCAAAGTTAGATACGCTGATGTTGCTATATAAATCGAGAATTCACATACGGCACCCACCCTTTCATTTCTCTTCCATTTCTCTCTTTTTCTTATAATCTTCAAATTTTCTCAATTATATCGCTCCCACTCTCCGATTCTCAGCACCTCTCACGGCGGAGCCACCTCTCCTTCCGTCTTCCTCCGTAGATTCACCGTCTCCGGCCCAGATTTTCAAATTCCTAATAATCCCATTTTCCTACTGTTGAATCCGTAATTACCCTCAAGTTTTAATATATATAAATAATACGATATAATATATTTTTTTTTGGATTTGTTTTTAAATGAGAGGAAAGTGCATTTTATATTTGTATGTTTATTGTTTCAAAAGCCTTCTCTCTCTAATATCCGACGACTCGACTTTGATTCCTAAACTTACATCTTTTTCTTTCTGTTTTTTTTTTTTTTAATTTCAAATTTCTTTTTAAAACTTTTTACCTAATTTTAAAAATATCAGAATTGACTTTTTTAGCCCTTTGAGAATCTCGCTGACGTGGCTCTCTCTTGTCTTTCTATCCTTTCGGATTGAGACCGACGGTCAGGATGAGCAACCACGCGCGCAGACTCATGTCTCCTGGCGCGTCACGCAAGCGGAAAGAGATGGAGTCACCTCACGGTTCCACGTCCCTGAAACCGTTGGTCCAACAAACGGCCGTTAGTCCCGTTGCGACGTCGTTTAAGGGGGCCGAGCAGAAACCTCTCCCTTCCAACCGGCTCTTAGCTGGTTACATGGCCCACGAGTTCCTGACCAAGGGAACGCTGCTTGGGGAGAAGTTCGACCCGGCTCGAGCCGAGGCTGTTCCATTGAGCAAGAACAAGCAGGTTCAGAACCGGGCCGAGCCGGCAACGGAAGCCGAGACTAGAGGACAAACGAAGCCGCATGGGTATGCTGAGGTGGCGAGCTTGCTGAAGAGCGATGGGGTCCACATCCCAGGAATAGTGAATCCCACGCAACTGGGTCGGTGGATTCAGATGTAGGGTTTTGCTTGCCACGATCGGGGTATGAGGTGTGGTGCCGGCATTTCATTCAAAACTTGATCTTGCATTGTCTTTCTTAATTTCTTTGTTTTTAGTTTAATGTTGTGTTTTTTTTAATGCAAATTTGAATCTTCATAAATGGGTTGTTAAGCTTGTCTTGAATGTTTAACGAAAACCTTAAGATTTGTGGGCTAAGTGAGTCTATGCTTCGTTAACATCATCGGACTCAAACGAGGTTAATGGTTCCTCTCATTTTGACAAAAATATAAAAACATCTGAGCTGTGTTAATTTGTATTTGGAATTAAAAATTGAATGGGAGTGATGATCATATATATGAAGTTGTGGTGCGAATGTTCTTTTTGTTGTATGGAAAAACACATGGTATTGGGATTCTTGTGAATCTGTGGTAGGAAACAAAAACACAATGGATTTCTGCAAATGCTAGAAGTTGACGCGACGACCCGTAGAACAAAGCTATAACAAATTCAAATTGGATATCAGGCACTCGATACTGTAATTATACTGTAGACTTGCATGCATATATACTATGAAATGCCAACGAAAGCAAGAATGCATTTGGTTTATAATTTAATTTTCTCCCTTTAATATATATTGTATTTTGTGTATACACACTATATTATTATTAATTAAGAGAGACAATTAAAACAGGAAATATGTAATATCGATTATATATTTTTGTCTCTTTGCATTTTTTTTTTTTTTTAGAATTGCTGAAGGATTTTTTGTTTGAGGATTTTCATTATGTTTATCAACAAAGGTCATTTTTTTAAAAAAGTTCTTAATTTCTACTTTTTTGTATGTATCGGATAAGATAATCAGTGGTTACTTATAAAATAAATGCAAAGTCTACTGTTATAATTTTTAAGACAATTTATGAATGGTTTACTTGTCAATTTGGCTAGTTTAGTTCATGAAAAGAATACTAAATTATGCAATTGAAACATATATCTAGCTGCATGTTTATTTAATTTATAAATGAATTCCAAATTTCTAAGTTATGATTTATAGCTATAAATCAAAAACTTTTTATTAGATATAAATAATTATAACCAATTACACCAATATTTTTTTTGGATATCCTAAAAAGAGAAAGAAGACAAAAACTTGTGTGAGACGGTCTCACGGATCGTATTTTGTGAGACTGATATCTTATTTGGGTTATCCATGAAAAAATATTACTTTTTATGCTAAAAGTATTATTTTTTATTAGAATATCGATATGATTGATCCATCTCACAGATAAAGATTCGTAAGACCGTCTCACAAGAGACTTACTCGAGCAAGAAAAGAAACACAATTAAAATTGACTCAGAGCCAAACCGTAGATATTGATAAATATTTTAGTGGCAAAAATAAAGATAATGAGAAAATAAACCATTTGTAATCTTACAGATGTGCGCAACAAGAAAATCAAAACAACAATAATGTTAGGTTGCGTTTGGATGAAAAGATTCAAGTGAATGTGATTTCAATTTCACACCTCAAATCCATTGTATGTATTCGGTTTTAAAAAAATCCATTGCTATTAATGTTCTATTCGTGCTTGAAGTCTAACTTATTGTACACGTGAAAAAAACAAGGCATATGCGGTGTTGTTGGTCTTATCTTAATTAATAAATAAGATAATTTCTGTAATGTGCTGGATTGATAATTCTATATTAAGCAACCGTACACTTTGTATATATATAATATATTATATTATTAAGTTTGAGAAACTTAGAATAATTAACTTTTGATTTCATGTTCTGTTTGAATAATTATATATATTAATAAAGTGTAAAATATTTAATGTAAGTCACATGTAACTCAGCGGATAGCTAGAGTCTTTGTTTCTTAATAAGTATCAAGTTATAGGTTCAATTTGTAACGCATGAGATTTGACGACTCTCTCCACTGTATCAAGACGAGTTTTTCCAGCGTGCTTATGTTCTCACTTACACGCACCCTAAGAAACTTCTTAGAGGGTTATCCATCCAAAAATTAACTGAAGTCAAGCACGCTTAACTTTGGAATTCTTATGTGATGAGCTACCTAAAAGAAGATGCACTTTCTTGATATGAATAGTACATATCAAATCTTTTAAGCCCTCCTCAGCTGCACAATCTCATACTTGAACAGTTTCGTATCCCTCTCTTTACGGTGTAAGATTGGTTCATTCATGTTCCCTTCGTCTAAAAGCTTGCCAGCAGCAGCTCATTGTCCGTGCAGCCTCATGGCACAGACGATCATCTCCCGCCATCTTCGGCCCCAGGCCTCACACAATTCCTACTTGGGTTTTTTTCTATTTTTTTATTCATATATAAAAAATACAGTTTATCCCTCACTATTTTTTATAATTATATTTTGATCATCGTTTAAATATAAATAAAATCAATTATAAAAAGTATCGTGCAAACACACAACGCGTGTATCTGTGTATTAATGTATATTAATTATAAGCTAGCAATTAATTTTTTTTAATAAATAAATTAAGATTTTTAAATTTTGAAAACGGCCTCAAAAAGTTATAACTGAAATTGCATGGAAGAGTGTTGACGGCGTTGCGTGGTCACCGCGATAGTTAATTGGAGGCAATTATTAAGATTTCAATGAAAATAAATAATTTCCGTTACTTTTTCCTCGATTAATTAAATTTTCCTTACATATTTTAATTTATTTTTGCTGCTAAAATTTCTAAATCATTTGTTCCACTTTCCTTACATATTTTAATTTATTTTTGCTGCTAAAATTTCTAAATCATTTGTTCCACTTTCTTGTTCCATCCTTAATTGATGACGTTAGTGTCTTTTTTTAAGGCGATGCGTGTTCATACAGTTTAAATAATTATCTAAATATAATAATTTTAGTTATTTTCAAATTAATGATTTATTCTTAATATATACATTTAAAAATATAGGTGAAGATATGATTGAAATTAAAATAATTAAATTTTAAATAAAATTTCACCAATAAATTACAAATTAGTTAGTAGATACAAGTCTCAACTTTAATATATAGTATGAATATGAATATAGATATGTCAAACATGCAGGCAATTATTAATTTGATCCTCATAAATTCCAATTCCCAGAGCTCTATTCTAAACAGCCAAATTTCATGATTTTGGTATTTAATCTGGTAATAATTTTGTAAAAAGAAGAACGATGGAATTCTTACATTATCCATCCATAAATTAATTGTAATGCCTGAAAGCTTATTACGGTAATTTGAAATTAATTAGCGATACATTGATGTAATTATGAAGGATTGCTCCGAGATTTGAGTTGAGTTTCATGTGATAGCATGTTGTGAGGAAGTGTGGTGCGATACCAGAATTTCGGGCGCATATGCGCCGAGGATAGGCGCGCATATGCGCAAAGTGATGAATTGCATGAGTTCGCGGACAGAGAACTCGGCGCACATGCGCGGTGAAGGGCGCGCATATGCGCGAGGGAGGCAGTAGCCAACATGTTGGGTCCAGAGAAGTTGGCGCATATGCGCTACGTGAGGCGTGCACATGCGCGGGATGTCCAGTAGCCCCCGATTTGAGACAAAACACTCGGCGCACATGCGCGGGATGAAGTCGCGCATATGCGCGAGAGGCCATGAAGACCATTCGTGAGACCAGTAGGTCTCGCGCATATGCGCCAAGATAGGTCGCGCATATGCGCGAGACGTGTTGCTTGAAAAGTGAAGACACGTACTTTACCATGCATGGGATATATATATATATATATATTTCGTTTATTCCCTTCACCTCTTCAAGGGAAAACCGAGAGCTTGCCAGGGGAATTTTCAAGTTTTCTTTATATATTAAATTAGTGGTTTTGAAGAATCTGTTGATCAGATTTTAATCCGGATACAGTTCTGTGATCTTCGCAGCGACAGCTACAACTGAACGTAAGTTTCATTGAGTTCTGTTATCATTCGAAATTGTGATATTACAGGAATTATGATTTGATTGATATATGATGTTCTTGATTTACTAGACATCGTAGAATCGAAGTCAGATCGAAGAACAAATTGTTTATGGAATTGTTAGGAATTTCTGATTTTATTGATTTGAAATCGGACAGATTGGAGTTATAGATTGATTATGAGTTGTATCAGATATGGGTAATGGATTGTAATTGATAGTTGTTGATATTATATTGAGGGGAATATCGGGATTGTTCCGTTATGCCGTTGATTTGAGTTATATCCAGATTAATCAGATTTAGTGTTGAATTGCGAATGAAATATTGATATTCTGATTGTTGATATATCGTTTCAGATTTACGGAGACAGTCTTGAGTTCAGAACTTCAATTGTTTTAGACCGAGACTACAAACGAAAGGTATAAGTCAATGTGNACCGCGATAGTTAATTGGAGGCAATTATTAAGGTTTCAATGAAAATAAATAATTTCCGTTACTTTTTCCTCGATTAATTAAATTTTCCTTACATATTTTAATTTATTTTTGCTGCTAAAATTTCTAAATCATTTGTTCCACTTTCCTTACATATTTTAATTTATTTTTGCTGCTAAAATTTCTAAATCATTTGTTCCACTTTCTTGTTCCATCCTTAATTGATGACGTTAGTGTCTTTTTTTAAGGCGATGCGTGTTCATACAGTTTAAATAATTATCTAAATATAATAATTTTAGTTATTTTCAAATTAATGATTTATTCTTAATATATACATTTAAAAATATAGGTGAAGATATGATTGAAATTAAAATAATTAAATTTTAAATAAAATTTCACCAATAAATTACAAATTAGTTAGTAGATACAAGTCTCAACTTTAATATATAGTATGAATATGAATATAGATATGTCAAACATGCAGGCAATTATTAATTTGATCCTCATAAATTCCAATTCCCAGAGCTCTATTCTAAACAGCCAAATTTCATGATTTTGGTATTTAATCTGGTAATAATTTTGTAAAAAGAAGAACGATGGAATTCTTACATTATCCATCCATAAATTAATGAAGTTGTATGTTGTAAAAGATTTAATCTGTATATCTTTGCCATAAATTTCGGTATTATATTTTAACATTAATTATCTTTAGCTTACCTTACTAATAAATTCTCTTATTATTGCAAGATAACCCTTAATTGAATTGCAAAAATTTGTGTGAGACGGTCTCACTGGTCGTTTTTTGTGAGACTGATATCTTATTTGAGTTATTCATTAAAAATTATTACTTTTTATATTAAGAGTATTACTTTTTATTGTGAATATCGGTAGGGTTGGCCTGTCTTACAGATAAAGATTGGTGAGATCGTTTCACAAGAGACCTATTCTATTTGCTTTACCCAATACATCGAGTACATTCATTGTGAGGAGAAACAACGTGTTAAAAATACTTTTTAATTTTTTTGTAAAAAAATAAATTGTTTAATTACAAAAATTGTTCTATAAAACATTTAAGGCAAGTGTTTTTTTTAGAAGTTATAATTTCTGGATTTTGGTTTTGGCTTATAGTTCTATTTAAAATAAAACTAAAAACACTTTTCAACATTTTATCTAAACATTAAAATCGTTTGTTTTTTTTATATAATAAAAACACTTTAAAAAACTGAATTTATTTAAATATTTTTTAAATTATAATTTTTATATCCAAACTCGTTCACAATATGGCAAAATTTTGGAATCACATAATATTAAATTTTAATTTTTTAATTAAATTTTATAGCTCTTGAAATAAGAATTACGGCACTACACAATATTCAACAAAAAATTAAATTTTATAGCTCTTGAAATAAGAATTACGGCACTACACAATATTCAACTAATGATGACAATTTTTCCTCCAGAGAAAACCCAAAATGAGAGGTTTGGCGATTTTGAATCTCCGAAATAGTTCGAGACATATACGAAAATACTATCTTCATCTTCGAATTCGTCACTGTCTCATTATTATTTTTGAAGCGAGAAAGAGAATGAAGCTATGATTCCTCTGAACTCAAAAAAAAATGGGTATAAAGACGAGAATGACGATCGCAAACCCGTCCCGTTCTGCACATTTTAAAAAAAAGTCCACGTTATATACATGGTGTTTCGAGGTTTTGGGTTAGCGGCAATCAATTATTGAAAAATTTCCTGCATTATTACATGTTGAGTTTGTCAAGGCAAGAAAAAGATGTGTGCAGAGTAATTTACTCTTCAGACCCCACACCGTCAATCAGACTTCTCAATTTTTAAAGCAACTTCTCAAAACTAAAGTGGAATTTTTCATTTTGCATCCTTCACTACCTTAAATTTTGCCAAACCAACCATGGAATAAATAAACCATCATCACATGACAAAACCTGTAAATTCATTTTATTTGACATGACTGGTCTTACGTTGTGGCTTATTTTTGCTCGAGAGATTGATTCTAGGGATGAGTTTATAATGACATCAATCTTGAATTCAAACATAGTTTTGAACAAGAGAGGCAAATCGATATAGGAGTTCGTGGGCATAGATCACATAAACATGACAAAAACTTCATTAATGATTTTTTTTTTCTGAAAAATAATGTGTTACATAGATGCTCCATTAGATCTCTTGAATACGTCAAGTGAACACCCCCTAACATATATACACACACAAAACCATGAATGTGTCTATACAAGGAAGGAGCTTTTTTTCTAGAAACATTACGATCAAAACTAGTTGCAAATTTATTTTCAAAAGAACTAGATACATTTGCAGATAATTCAAATAGAAGGCCAAGGAAAGTTGCAAGGTGATATCAGCTGGGGAGTTTTTGGCTCCTTTTCTGTGAACTACTACTCCTGGCAAGTGCACAACAAATTTCGCGTTTTCTCTTGTTGTTGTTCTGATTGTTCTCATTTTTTATCTCGTTTTTCACTCCAGTGCTTGGCGAACTCTTCGGTTGTGTTTGTAGCCTATCTTTCACAAACAACTTTAACTTCCACAAAGTCAATTCACTCTGCACATGCGAACATATATAAGAGGTTCAAAAACTAGCACCGCGTAAAGATCTTAGGATATGAAATGGGACTAATAGGATCATGAAAAATGATTTAAGAAATTCTGAAAAACCTGAGCGTTAATGTCAACTTCCACAGTTTCCCCAATCGCTTGGAAGTTGGGATCGTTCTGGGCAACAATTTCGAGAGCCTTGTTGATGTCCTCAGGAGATAATCGGGCAATAGCAGTCCCTAATCTTTTCTTCTCTTCTGTTGACATCTTTCTACAATAAGCACATAAAATTTCATTTATAATATTAAAGAACTTGTATACTAGGACACTCACGAGAATATGTGGACATAGGAGTGTCATCTAATTTATTTTCAGTGAATCAATTCGACCATTTTTGGAAATATTCTCCACACACTCACGAGCTCCGTTAGTGTATGCTTTGTTTTAGATACGATATAACCAAAAATATTTGTAACAGTGTTAAGAAAACAAACAAAACAAGAAAACACTGCATACCTAGTACCACATAAACAATCAATCCACGGAAAAAGTAATTTCTTCCAGAGGAACATACCTGCACTTCTGTAGAACCGTGTCTCTGAGTTCTTCCAGATGCATGTCAACCTCATCCAGCTGGAAAGATGAATACAGTTCGTTCAAAGAATTTTATCATCTCTCTTACAAAGAACAACATAAAGGATAAGACCATCATAAGATAAAATCTAGTCTAGCACCCCAACAAGCCTGTCGCTCATTTTTTTCTTTTGAAGAGATGAGGAAAAGTAACTTGTTTCCGATTACCAAACGGGATTTCAATTCACTTACCTCGAAACTTAAATCTCTTGCCATTTTGGCATGTGCAGCCTCTTGGGCAAGCTGGATATCCAGTTGCATATCTGCTTCTTCATCTTTTAGTCTATTTTCCTATGATTATATAGCTCCAAAATCAAACACTATTCTGAAATGAATTGTACAACCTAGCATGAACTACTATCCAAATGTCACCAATCCCGCGAAAAGATAACGGGCTAGATATTAAATTTTGAAGTTAAGGTTACAAAAGACAACAGTTACATTTTATGCATAGGGATCATGCAACAAATGAAGAAAAAACTACTACCTCTTCATCAACCTTTGGCAAAAGTTGCAGCCATTTGGTCTCAAACTTGTCCAACAAAGTTTTTGCCATGACATGGACATCGTCCCTTTCCTCGTTATACTTAATAGCATTCTTAAATATCAACCTTACATCTGCACATAGCTCTCGAACATTTTTATATCCAGTTCCATCCTTGGCCTCCATTTTACTTTTGATAGTACTAAAATCCATCGGCTTCTCAATGACCTAACATACAGCTTCAAACACCAAACATAAGGAAAACAAAAGCAGAGGGTCGTAACGAACATGCTGAAATAAGAAAATCGATAGATATAAAGCTGAATGAGTTAACATAATTGTATTCTATGCCAAACTTTTAAGACTGGAACAATACCAAAGCTTATAAGCCGAATCAGGTGAGTATACACATGTTGACCAAAGTTTGGAGTACCATTAGTACAAATACGAATCCTTGAATCACACAATTTTTCTTCATCGAGATAGATAAAGGATCTAAATGGCAATTAGTAAAATTTACATTTTGTGTCACAACCTTTCCTTATTTGTAGAAAGGATCACGTGATTACAAATCCAAGTTCATCTATGGGGCTCAATGAACATAAGCAAAGGTATTCTGTTAATAAAATTTAAATAGTCGACAAGATGCAATTTAGTTTTTGTTTGTCTTAAGATGAAAAAATCTTATGGCTATTTTTGAGAACTGTAAGACGTTCCCAATTTATTTGTTCATGTTTAAGGACTCTCTTGCTTTTTAGCATGCAGACTTAAATGATGTCACCAAATGCATCTTACAAGAAATGTAACTTATATAATTAATCATTCAAATAAAATGGGAGTGTGATAAAATAACTTAAATCATTCAAATAAAATGGGACCGTGATAAAATAAGATTAGACCCCTAAACAGCGCCAGAAAATCTCTAATCTCTTGGAGCTTATAAGATGTTAAAATTATGCCTAGTGAGTGTGAGAGGGTAGGGGTAGGGAGAGATTTACACTACTTGTGGACTGTCTGTGACACAATGTGCAGAAAGACAACTGATAGAATTACACAGATTTACCTGATAGTAGTCATGTAGACCAAGACCTACAACATCCACGGGCTGCATAAACGGTCCTGCCCATTTATGCTGAGTTATCTGTAAAGCCAATTCAATTCAAAACAGATCTTAAAAAGACTTAATTACTTGATATGAAGTAACAATATTGGGCAGACTGCGAAGTCATGGAAATATCAACTGCTTTAAGTGAATTTATATTTCCAAATATACCCTTAGAAAGTAGAAGAAATGATGTGCGGATGCCTAGTAGAGTTAAAAGCATATGGAAAAGAAGGCTAGACTATATATTGAAAAGTTATAAGGACAAGTTCTAAGAGTTGCGGAAACAAACAAATCATAAAATATGAAGCACAACAAAATGAAATTAAAGTCGCAAAATTTAGGTACAAAGTGTGCTACATTATAAATTTCAGTTTTTCTTAAAATCACTTCATACGGCTGACAAAATATTTTCTTCCACAATGCTAAGCAAAAAATTATCCATGACAAGTCTAGTAGTAAGGGGTTCAGTACAAACAAGAGAACAAAAGTCAATGCTAACCTCAGAAGTTGTTTCCCATTATTTAAACAATGACAATCCAAGGAAACAATGAAAAATGCCAATCTTGTTAAGTGAAAATTTTCACAAATATTGCACAAATAGATAAGGCACAAGACGTGGGTAATCTAACAAGCGCATCGAATTAATAAGTGGTGACCGGAGGGCAATCTAACAAGTGCATCTATTAATAAGTGGTGACCGGTGAAACAACAAGAGGAACAAAATCATGATTTATGAGATGGTGTGAGCTCCTCAAACATTATTAACAATTAACAAAATAATTATCAAATGAATTGAATTTCTCCTCTAACAGAATCATGGTCGACAGCAACAATGCAATATAGCAAATTTTAAAATAAAGTGGATCCCTATTTCTCAATAATATTCCATGATAACTGCTCAAATTAAGAAATATTTGGTCCATTGCACTTTCATTCTAATGCAATGCTAACCATTGAAAAAGTAAAAAATCGCAACAATTATGCAACTTTGCACCAGTGCCTTCCGCACTCATTCTTTTCTCCTAACTAAGCAATTTCCTCCTCATTATATCTCTAAACTCACCATCTCATCAACTGTTACTCCTTTATTTTATATGTCATCTTATCATTTTTGTACCTTCCTCCCACTTTCACCAGGAAAACATTGCTTCACTGCTCCTGTTCAAATTTTTCCTTCCACCAACTTTAAGACATATGAAGGAATAACAACCACCAAAGTGTGGTTTGTAGATGTGCTAGCTGTCTCTGACAAGAAAAACAGTTCAGTTCTTTGTAGTGACCCAGAGTACAATTACAAACCATTTACATTACCTGGCGGATTATAGTTCCTAACTGGCGCATAAGATCTTGCATTCTCTTTGCGGCAGCTACTTCCCTATTAGCTACATCTTGTTGCCTCTTCTTCAAATTCACTAACGACTTCTCTCTATCTTTTTCTTTCACAATGGAGTTATCTCTTGGCGTGTTCGACTGCTTGGTATTTGAACTAGAGTAAAATCGTTCGACATCATTCAGTTTTTGCTCTAGCTGTTAATAAAAAGAAGTATTACTTAGACATTGCAACTATAGTTATCAAAATCAATTGCGAGAACGATAAAAAAATACTTCTTGATTTGAAAAACAATTTGATGCATTGTTGGTATAAAAACAAAATGCCCAAAAATGTTAGCAGATATAAACTACCTGAACGGTGATGATCTTAAAACAATAATGTTTACAATGCAACATGTCAAGATTAAAATGGATTAACTTAAAATAAATAATCAATTTTAACTAAAATTCGAAAAAAAAAGTAACTCATGTACACCTTCAGAAAAAAAGTATAGCATGATGAAAGGAGTGATATATCAGTAAATAATAAGAAAACAATTAAAACACTATGTTTCCCAGAATTCTTACATCATCGACTTCCACACAAATTTCATCCACACGTCGATTTAAGCTCTCAACTTCGATATTTACTTGTGAACCAACAACGAGTGTGTCATGAACCAGCCCATGCTCTGCATCCATCAGCTGCCAAAAAGATTGGTTATATGAACACTCCTATAACAAGTTTTAATTCATTCAAGATCAAAAAAATTAGAAGGACCTAAAAGATTATCCTCGTTGCCCAGGAACACATAGTAAACAAACCTAAGAAATATCAGGAAACAATCCCAAATAAATCGATCCCTTCAAAGTAAAAACACAGTGATAAAACTAGAGCTTTACACTACTTTAGAGGGAAATTAAAGAAAACATTGAATAAAAAATTCCAACTAAACAAGAAATTATTGTATACGAAGGTCTCAATTTTTTGTAGCGATCCGTCCCAAAAAGCTTACCTTGGGTTTCGCAGGTGGAGATGAGCAGAAGCAGGAATTTGACTGACGCGTGACGTACGATGATTATAATTAGTAGAAATGCCAACTTTTTAAAATTATTTTTTACAATCAATTCTGATTTTTCTCATTTTAAAATTTTAAATAGAAACCTTCATAAAAAAATTAAATCATATTACTATAAAACAAAAACTTGTGTGAGACGGTCTCACGAGTCGTATTTTGTGAGACGGATATCTTATTTGGATCATTAATGAAAAAATATTACTTTTTATGCTAAGAGTATTACTTTTTATTGTGAATATCGGTAGGGTTGACTAGTCTCTCAAATAAAGATTCCTGAGACCGTCTCACAAGAGATCTACTCTTACTATAATAAAAATCTTTAATTATACCTTAATAAAAAAAATCATAATACTATAATAAAAATTAGTTACTTATGACAACGATTGGATTTTATAAAAATTTCCTTATTACATTATCCATATAAATTATAAATATGTTTAATTTAGGTGCATCATTATTTTCTTTTAAAAACACATTGTCCAAACAATACTTACAAATTATGACAAATGTTTTTGTCTTTAAAAATGAATTGCTCCCAATTTCCCACAAAAAAAAAAAAA
>NC_133314.1:20678916-20712033 GCF_012295235.1 Primulina huaijiensis
ATTATCTTGTTAAATCCAATTATTAACATAAAAATTCATTAATATTAACGCAACTTTTTCTTAATGCACAATTTTGAGTGGACTACGAGACTTTTCTCGTGATACCAATTAACGACGTGATTAGATAAACATTTTTTGTTTAATTAGTGCACCACAAAACGATTAGTAAAACCACGTACTAGTACAAATTTGCTCTTAACCACAATGAATTCATATGTTATAACCAATTCCCGAGATCGAAATGTGATTGAATTTAAATTTTAAGTTTGTTAGACATATAATTAGCTCATTGATCAACAACCACTCTATATAAATTGCGACTGAATTAATGGATTAATTTTGAAAAGAGTGATTTTTATCTGAGGAAGAATTTGAGAGATGAATTTCAAATGACGTATGTGAAGTCCTTGAAAATTCACATACTTAGTGATATAAAAACATGACTTAGTGGCTAATTAAACGTGACTTAGTGACATAAAAACGTGGCTTAGTTGTTGAATAATCATGGAGTAGTAGCTTGAGACATGAGATCATGACAAGTAGTGAGGTGCTTTATCAACTCTCTATAAAAAAGCACCAATTACCACACATAAATCATATTTCACAAGCCTGAAATCTCTACGATGGCTTCGAATATGGTTCGTAAATTTAATGTCATTTACCAACCGAATAATGGCCAAATACATCAAGAAGCATCCTAAAAGGAAAAATGTTTTGGCATAAAAAACATAATTAATTCATTGATTATATTTATTTTTTTTAATAACATTGTGCATAAAAATATAGATTTTCGACTTTCTTGACTAATGCTATTTATAATAAGATTTATATTTTATCTGGATATAAACTTTGTATTTAAAAGAGTTTATATGCTAATGAACTCTAGTTTTCATGTTTTGTAGGCATCTACTCAATGAATAATATCCAGGTTAAATATTATATATATTAAAAAAATAGAGGCCGCGAAAGAGGACTTTGGACGACGAGAAAAAGATAGAGTAAAGAATAACGGATCGAGAACTTGTGTGCTGCTCGTCGCCGTTGTTGTTGTATTATCGTGAAGTGGTGAAGAAGTTCAACCACAACACCTAGTTGAAGTGTTGGTCGAGAGTTGTTCGTTGAAAAAGATTTCGACTTTATAAAGTTGCATCATAGTTGTTTGATTATGTTGGTAATAGATATTTTGGATACATTTTGCTTCCTTGTTGTGTTAAGGTAGTTATCTTTTCGTTAACACTAGTATTTTGTTTTGTGTAAACTGACAATATTTTCTACTGTATTTTTTGTCTTAAGGCAGCTTACAAACATGTTCACTTGTACTTAATTCTTTGTGTCTTGATTTATTTACGTAAAGTTTTGTGTGTTGAATTATTCCACTATATGTTGTGTTAGGTGTTACAACATCGTACACAACACTTACCTCTAAAACACAAAGTTTCTCTATTACACAGTACTTTTATATTAAACAACCACCTTTCACACCCATTAAATAATCCATATGGCATTTGTTATCAACTTTCGGTATCAATTTAATTACGAGTAATATATATAGTGCTTGAAGTTAGGTTTTGAGGAAAATGCCATTAGTAGACCTATCGAATAATCTCAAATATCACATACCTTTCTTCATCCCTTTAACTAATTAATAATAATAACAATTTAGTCCAATCCTATATCTGGTATTTACATTAACTCCTCCATCTACACCACAACCACTACTTTTTAAAAGAATTCGAATCATCACTTTTTATCTTTTCTTTCTTTCATTTTTTTAAAGGAAAATACATCATTTTTTTAAGTCTAGAGCAAAATTTAAGGCCCTTTTAAAAGCACAAGTTAAACAAAAGGTATATACAAAGACAAAAACTTGTGTGAGACGGTCTCACGGATCGTATTTTGTGAGACATATATCTTATATGGGTCATCCATGAAAAAATATTATTTTTTATGCTAATAGTATTACTTTTTATTATGAATATCGATATGGTTGATCCGTTTCTATGATAAAGATTCGTGAGACTATCTCACAAGAGACCTACTCATATACAAATTGTAATCTAGGTACATATCGTAATTTATATCTTACATCAAAATCTCAAATTTAAAATAAATTTTCGAGTTCGAGATCGGATAATAACAGAAGTCAAGTATATAAAAAAGGAAAACTCTTAAACTATATGGCACATTCACTAGATTTGGATGCATCTAAGTGCCAACCACGGGTCGAATTCAGGTTATCGGATCTTGACTAGTGTAAATTCGAAGAAAGTGACTTAAAGGTTCCCATCAAAAGCCATAGTTCCACCACAAAAATTATACGTAGTGGCTCAAACTTTTCTCTAATATATATATTATCCATAATATACGCCCCCACTCGAAAGTCCATGATATGTATCTTTCTCCTTTGATTATTTATTCCTTTTTTTGTATCGTTCAAATCTAAGAAGTATAAAAATTCCACAAGTAGTAAATTGAAAATTAAAGTAAAACAAAATCCCAAAAACCGATAAAATTTTGATTTGTTTTGAGAAGTTATACACAAAATTATTGATTTTTTTTGAAAAAAACAACTATTGTTGGGTTCACTATTAGTCCAACAAACACAAAAATAGTATCCACCAATATATGAAATGGGCTTTTCTCTTTGATGGCATTCGTAATCGGAAAGGGGCTGCTCCAAAATAAATGCCAAAATCAGACCCCATCGTACCACTTGTTTGTCGTCTCTCTGTAAAAATAGCAGTTTTGTTCTTACCTTTCCCGCTTTGTCTCATTTGGTTGTCAATTTGTCCGATCTCACCACCTATTTCGATTAGTTAAAGATGCAATACAAGTAACAAATTGTGAATTTTAATTAACATTTCCATCAATAATTTGTAATTAAGGACCTACAAATTCTAAGCGTTGTCCAAACTAAATATATCCAGCTAATTAAATGGAGAACAGATAGAATTATGTGAAGCATTGTGGAGTTATATATAGTAACAAGCATGGCTCGCTGTCGCTGAACCGGCCGGACGTAACGACAAGGGCAGCTACCGCGACAAAATTCCAGACTAAAACGGACGTTTAATTCCATCTATGATGTTTGATTTCTAATTCACAAATTAAATTCCGAAGAAAATGTTGTGTGCTCCAAAATTTTGTTGGTGGAGACTAATATTGGAGTATAGGCGCGCGTCTATGTAGTGGAACCATCTGTTGAAGACCACAACGCAATATATCTTAGAACGATTCGGACACTCGCGCGCATTTAATTGATATCTTTGATCCCACACAACTCTATTCTAAATATGGAAATTCGATGTTTTTTCCGAGTAAAAGAGAGATGAAATAGGTGTGCTCTTAATTGATTTGGACACATCAAATACGGATGTTCTATCGGTACCTACTTGCTGATGTCCAAAGGAATATTGGAGCATATAGGGACTTGTATACTCGGTGGGTATGAGCTCAAGGCGAGAATGTAATAGTGTGTAAGTGGGGGACATTGATTATTGGGAATAATAAAAGATCAAGAATAGCATATAGTAAAACTTACACATGTGTTTTTCCTATATAAAAAAATACTAACATATTTGAGAGCCCCCCTCGATTTTTTTATTAGATGGAGGACATGTTTGAGTGGGTTTTGGGGAAAAATTCTATATATTATATTAGGCCGTTGTCTAGACGGATCTGAAAATCGGGATGATAGAACGACTGTCCAACGCTTAAAAACCGTCTAGACGATCATAGACGACGTCTTTTAGAATACCGTGCACGAGTACGTAAGGATTTTTGGTGCAATATTTTGTAGTGGAATGACACAAAAGAGGAACATTGTTTGAACGTCACGCAAACACGAAGTTAAAAAGGCAAGTTGGCTGAATGGCCATGTTGTATCACAGTTAGCCCACTATTGTGTGTGTATATATAGCCACCACTGTTTTTTATTTTATTATAATAATTTTTAGGGTCATTTCGAACTGTTGAAAACTACATCAGAGACGTGTCCTAAATTCTTTAAAACCTATCAATTAATTTAAAAACATTGACTTTTTTTATTAAAAAAATTTAAAAACATTATTCTGCTATAACTTGAGTATTATATTTATTATATATTATAGTTATATTTTATTTGTATTCATCATATACTTGAAGTCATGGAGATATCATGTGTTTATATATATATATAAAGAAATAGATAGAAATAAAAAAAAAAAAAAGAAATCTGATCACAAACACAATTTTTCCTCTTACAAAGAGAAAGACTTCTAATATTAATTGTGGCAACGAATCTGTACATGTTTTTGACGCACTGACAATCGATCCGGGTCAAGTGGAGATTTGGAATAAAAAAAATTCAATTTTTTTTTTAATTTGTATAGAAATATATGGATTTTAGCCAATCAGAACTAAGATTAAAGGTCCATGCTGTAAGCCATTACATATTCTTAATTATTCTTATTTTATATCTGAATGATGATTATTGCGTGTCAATCTTCTTATTCTTCTTCCCAGAGAAAACAATATGATATTGTGAACTTTATAATGTTAATTTAATTATTAAGGTCATTTTAAAAAAAATAATAATAATAAAAAAATTGAATATCTGATTTTATCGTAAAGTAGGAACGAAACTGAAGGGGAAAATAATTAAGGAAATATCAATTTAATTCTCTAAATGACACTTTTAGGAAAAAGGAAACCATGATCACGAAAATTGTTGAAATGGAAATGGTCGTCACCTCACATAGTAATAAAAGCTCAATTATTTGAGTTCATGCATTTCCCGTGGATCCCAAAAATTCAAGTGAGATCGAAATACTTAATTTTACCACTAAACACGAAGATTTCGAAATAAAACCAATCTCGATTAATTAGCGTTACAAGTTCCGGTACGTTCTAAATCGATATGGAATATCAAGTCCTTCAGAAGAATTAATATACAAATTGTCGAAACAAGAACTTTATGTAAGAGTTAAAACACAACACAGAAAACTTAGTACACCTAGCCTAAGATCAATCTTGTGAATGGACCTTTTATAAATACATAAAGTAGACCAAATTAGTTATTTGTTGGTATAATATAATCACCAACCATTAATGTCACGTTAAAAGGCTCCAATTCTCCCTACCCTTTTTAAGTTTCTTAATTAGGAATATACTCCGCTGAGAGTGCTTTACCCAAAGAATGATTCCATTCTGCAGATTTTAGTGGAATCCAAGTCGATCACACACGAAGTCATACGGGACCTGGTGGAATTAATTTATATATAGAAAGATTAATTAAAAATCTTCCATCGTACAACTTCTTAAAAATAATTTATTTACTAATTGAAACGTTTTAGCATGAGTTTAACTTTCATGCATCGATGGCTCCGTATTTTGCATAACATGATTTTGATATCGATTCGAGTTCACTTTGCGTAACATGATTTCGATATTGATTCGAGTAAAAAATAAATTGATCTTGTAATTTATTCCGAAGATTGTGTATTCACATACATTTTCTGTCAAATTACAGTTTGCAAGTTAATTTCCTTCCGAATGGAGAAATTTATCTCAGAATGAGCCTAGCTAGGTGATGGTTTCAATGGAGTTTTAGGGGTAGACACATAGCTTAGCTTTCTAACTCGGGGACTATTTTTTAAAAAGTCCGTGAACCGGCTTGATTCGTTTACAGGTATGTTGTTTTATTTTATTTATTTGCAATTAAAGTCTCATTAAAATTTTTCAATAACGTGACTCAATGTCGATGTCTACCATTTTTAGAAATAGAGACAACATAAAATTAGGTGATAAAGTAACATACAATTGTGTATCGAATTATACGAATCGATCCATGGAATTGGACAGAACATGGAATACAATACACACATATGTATAAGCACCGAAGGTCACAAGTAATTAGTTTTTGTGACATTGTGTAATTACTAAATATTACATCTCAAATTACAAAAGTACTATAATTTTTGTTTAATAAAAAATATCATTATCTTATTTAATTAATTTTCTAACCTTTTAAAATTAATAAAATATTTATTTATTTTTCCATATAGTAATTCTGAGAGTTATTATATGATAATTATATCATTTATAATATAAAATTCATCATAGAAATCATAAATTTAAAATAAATCTTACAAAAAACATCTATAAAGTTTTTAAATTTTTATATAATCTCAAAATATTTAGAAAATATTATTCTATCAAATTTTTTTAACATATATATATATACACACTATTGCGTATATAGGTTTTGCTAGTAAATATATTTTAACATTTTATTATTTCACAAGTAATAACACGAGTACACGTCTCAATCAAGACTCATTTATATCATAGTTATTAGTTAATATAGTAATATACTAATGTCTTCGTCACTTACCACACAATGACACAAATGTACATGTGAGATATTTAATACATCTCTCTCACGTATATTAATAACAACCGAAGACATTAGTGAAGCTCATAATGACAGTACAACATATAATAGTGGACCTATACCGTGTTAATATCATGAACTTGAGTCTAAGTTTACCCTAAAAACTAGCTCAAGGGAAAGATTGTTCAGTCCATATATACAACTTTCATTAACTTAATATAACCGTTGTATCTCATTGCCGATGATTTATGTTGTTGTATTACGTAAATATCTAGTACTCTTGCCCATAAGATCAATTTAATGTAATTGTACAATAATCCAAAAATGGTAAACAAATTAAGCCCCGGAGTAGGTATTAAACCTTAGTCAATAAAACATTATCTTCAACAAAACATATACAGGTTTTCGTTCCAATGTTATCCCAAAGAAAAAAGAAAATGGACAACAGTCAAGTCTGACCATTATCAAATCAGACAGCCGAAAAATGTAAACTAATACTAATTGTTGTCGTCTATGTATTTTCCACTCATCTTTATATAAACCTCAAATCCCACTTTCATGCCAATAAGCTCTCCTTTCTCCTCCTCCTTCTCCGATCCTCATAAAACATGGTGAAATTCTCCAAAGAACTTGAGGCACAACTCATCCCAGAATGGAAAGATGCATTTGTAAATTATTGGCAATTGAAGAAACATGTAAAAAATATTAAGTTGGCAAGAAAACCAAGAGATGTTCCGCACATCAGCTATGATTACGGGGCATCCATTTTCGACCTTGCTCGGATTCTAATGAATAAAGTCTCCAGGTGGATGAAAAACCAAGACGAGGATCCCCAGATTATCCAGGTTAATCACTATTGAAAAGATAGTACTATCCATCCATCCGTATATCACATGAAAATATAATATTTATATTTATATTCTGCATTGATTGATGATGACATTAAACCAATTTGGGTTGCGGGATTAATTTAGTGTTCATACATGAAGTTTTTGACATTTAATTCGTATAGTTATCCAATATGTGTAAATTAATATGATTGTTTGTTTGGTAAGCACTGGTGAAAAAAGGTGGCAAAAAATGTGAATATTTGATGAACTTCGCAAACACGAATGCAGATTTATTTTATTTTATTCACAAAATTTTGTGAATTTTTCAGCTAAAATAGAAGAAATAAATTAATATGTCACTTTATCAATGCTGGCTACGGAAATGGTACTATTTCTTTTTCATTTTGTTTCTTTTATTATTTCAAGAAAATTTAATATTTTATTGAGTCAGATTAAAAATTTAACCACCAACAATTGTTAAAATTGATCCAACTTTTGGTTGTTTTGTTCTTTTTCGGTTTCTTTTATTTTCAATTGAGATAAAGCACGAAATTGGTTTGCTGTCACCAATGTATCACGAAAGAATCGTGAACTAGATAGATAATTTAACTACCCGAAATATATAAATATTTTTAAAAAATAATAGAAAGAAAAATTATCATAATTAAATAATACTATTATTATTTTTTGTTGTTTAGGTGAAAAGTAAAATCAGCGTAGGCGAAGACGGAGAGGAGGAAGATGTTGAAGTTTATGAAACTGAGCTAGTTCAGCTTTTCTCTCAAGAAGACGAGGTACTGCAATTAAAACCCACTTTTTATATTTATTTAATTTTTAAATTTTTATGACTTTATTTAGCTGCCTATCTCCATTTAGTTGGATATTATTATTGTTACTTTTTTTAAATCATAATTCTAGATTTTGTTAAACATACATGAAGGTCTGTATAATTATCATGTTGTCTTTTCCGTTTCACGTGAATTTTTATGATAAAATCGAGATAATATTTTTAACTCAAACAAAATATTTTCAAACTTTATATATTATTATAATTCGTTTGGAGAAAAAAAAACATTTGAATATTTTGAGATATAAAACAAGAAAATAAAAAAAGAGAGTATTTCATTTCAGAATACCCATTTGCAAAAAAAAAAGGTATAAAAACGAAATATGCTTGCGGTCTCATCTGGATAAAACTAGGAGCAAAGAAAAGAAAACCTCCTCAAATAGGTGTAGTAATTCACACTAGTACATGCTAGCATGGTTTGCAGGGTAATACGTTCGTCCAGAGCTTTATCTATTATTCAACAAATGACAGGAATCGTGAGTTCTATCGTCATTAAAAAAAAGTAAAATTTCAAACCAGTGTTTATATGCAGAATTTACGTATTATATTAAAAGGAAATTATGTATTGTGAATTGAGTTTTACCTAATTGTCAAAGTGGTGCCCGATACTCGAGTTTTGTTGTCTGATCATTTCATAGGTTAAGATGTTCTTTGAGATGTTGGACGACGAGCTTAACAAAGTGAACCAATTTTACAAGACCAGAGAAAGAGAATTTCTTGAAAGAGGAGAGATTTTGAATAAGCAACTTCAAATATTACTAGACCTCAAGCGAGTTCTCGTCGAATGGCGCCGGAAAAACATGGCTTCCAACCATATGACCTCGAAACGTTTCTCTCGGTCTAACTCGTCCGACCTAAATTCTGATTTTTCCGGTGAGTTGTGTTTTGTATTCTAGCTAGTAATATATATAATGTACGATCCATTTTTCTAACAACTTGAATTAATCATTATCCAAGCGATATATAGCGATAATGAATAGTTGCTACTAACTAAAGTTAGCTCATTATGCATGAAATATCAATTATATTTTAAGTTGACATCTTGATATCATTCTTGGTTGAGTTAAATTACCCAACTATGGTTCTATCATAATTGCGTAATTAATTATATATCTCTTTATTAAATAATTAAGATGATGATTTAGGGGTATATAAACATTAGTTAGATTTTATTTTAAAGAAACTACTTTACAAAAACCATTTTTTTTCCAAGAAATATTATTTATGGATGTGGTAAAAGAAATTAGAAAACTTATTTAATTTGAAACTCGCAATGTGTTTGGAATGCAGCAAATGTTCGGTAGTGTTGCAGAAGATACAAAGTCAATTTAAAATAAATGGAAATTAATATAAACTTCACCCCTTAATTAGTTCCTCACATACATCGTCGTTTTGTCTTCATGATGCAGAAAGCCATAGCGAGTTCCGTGTTAGTCCAACCGATTCACAAACAGATGATGTCATTGAAACGTTGGAGAAGAATGGCATTAATTTCGTAAACTCGGCGACGCGAGCAAAGTCGAAAAACGGGAAGCCGAAAATGAGGATGAGGATCGACATTCCGGCCACGACACCTACACGAACGATAGCCGCCGTGACGTCGATGCTGTGGGAGGATCTGGTGAACAACCCTAAAAAGGGAGGAGAGTATATAAACAGAAAGAAGATACAATGTGCGGAAAAGATGATACGAGGGGCATTTGTGGAATTATATAAAGGCCTTGGCTTGCTGAAAAAATACAGGTTCTCCCAATCCTTTTAACTTATTTTACATTATTATTATTAAATATAAATATAAATATAAATAGCTCTTCAGGGATAAAAAGGTAAATACATCCGATTTATTATTATTATTATTTATTAATATATGGGTTTTATAACTTTTTATCTATTTGAGATTATGATATTAATTAATTGATAGACGGTACTTAGAATTTATTAAAATATCATTATGAAAAAAATTGACTAGCTAAAATTCCATTAATTTGTTGTCAATATTTTTATGGTACACTTGCTTTTTTAACCCCTCATAAATGATGCATGAANTCATTTCAAATAAGAGATCTGGTAGTTAAAACTGTAATTTTTTTAAATTTTTTTAATTTTTGGCAGCTCACTGAATATGGTGGCCTTCACAAAGATACTCAAGAAATTTGACAAGGTAAGGACTCAGAACCTATTAATAATATGAAATATTTGCAAATTTTAAATAGATTGAAATGGAAATCACCGATAGAAGCTGTTTTGATACGAGGTCTCGAGTTCGAACTCAATTACAACAATTATTATAGAAAATTTACTCTACATTATGGAGATATCTTGAATAACTGGGATATTATACAATTTCCTTATTACAAATCATTATAATAATTTCCACCAAAAAATTATTTTGGAGTTTTGGTTGGTATTTTCATCAACAGGTGTCAAACCAGCAAGCCTCAGCAAGTTACCTCAAAGTTGTGAAAAGGGCTTATTTCATTAGTTCAGACAAGGTAACATAACATGCTGTACATGACTTCCATAATAAAATCATATGATACAAGTAGTTACCACTTATTTTAAGACTGTACGTGCTTATTTTAATTAATTAGTTATTATTTTTCGATATTTTAATTAATTAATTGATGAATTGAAGTCCTTTATCTTGAGAAATAATTAGCAGTTAGTCTATTTTGTAAGTTCGTAAAAATTACATTCCAATTCCGGTCTACATGCAAGCACTATAGTTAAAAGATAAGAATTGGAGATATAGATTTCAAACAAAATAGTTTGGGAGAATGTGAAATTCATTACAATGCTAGATATAAGTATATAAAGTGATGAGAATAACTACCTTGTATCTATGCTCGTTCTGATAAAATGATTTAAAAAATTGCTGTAAAAATCTATTGTAGCCCATGCAAATAATTTTAAAAGTCCATTTCAAGTTGAGAGAAGGGTATTACAATTACACATCTTTAATGTTCTAGACGTAACTTCCATGCATGTAGTATTTTTTTTCTTGTAGGTTCAATAGGAGGTTTCTGCACATGCATGTAGCACTTTCCCCGTGTTTATGCAATCGACTGGCTTTGATAACATTTTATCACGCATTTGACCAAGGTAATGCGAGAACAATTAATGAGATTTTATAACAACAATTTTGTATCTGTCTTCACTGCACCAAAAAAAAAAGAGTAGGTCACTTGTAGGACGGTCTAACGAATCTTTATCTATGAGACGGGCCAACCCTACCGATATTCACAATAAAAAAATAATACTCTTAGCATAAAAAGTAATACTTTTTCTTGGATGATCCAAATAAGAGATCCGTCTCATAAGATACGAACCGTGAGATCGTTCACACAAGTTTTTGCCAAAAAAATACTCCCGAAGTCTGTAGTGCAATCGTGTTTGAGCGAACATGGAACTAAGACATGACAACACCACAAAAAACCACCCCAACCTTCACCAATCCAATTAAATTGGAAAGTGTAATTTGCTAATTGCTGGACTTAATTGGCTTGGTATCTAAATTTTTATAAAATTGTATATATCACGTTGAGATAGAGAAATAATAATAAATTGCTTCGATAGATTAAGGAAAGAACTAATTAATTTGCAAGTATTCATCCTTTTATCTAAATTTCTCTTCTTGTTTATTTAGCCTCTCCTGACAAGTATTCGAGGATTAGCATGCATTTAGACTTTGAATTAATTATATATCGATTATTATTAATTTCCTTTTTTCAAGGTTTAATAGTGTTAAATAGGGAATGGTTCCTATTTTTATTTTTATTTTTATTTTTTAAAAAAGGTTGTGAGACTGATGGACGAGGTGGAGACCTTGTTCACCCAGCACTTCACAAACAGTGATAGGAAAAAGGCCATGAAGTTCTTGAAACCCCAACAAAACACCGAATCTCACATGGTTACATTTTTCGTCGGTAAGAATGAATATATATATATATATATATATATATAGAATATGAAAGTTTGTGGTAAAATACAATGATAAATAGTCTATAATCTCAGTTTCTGAGTAATTTTTTGCAGGTTTATTTACAGGTTGTTTTGTAACATTATTCAGTGTATACGCAATATTGGCACATGTAAGCGGCATGTTCTCCCCTGTTTACATGGAAACCGTATACCCTATTTTCAGGTAATTAACAAAACTTTGCGTCACATGATCCTCATTTCCTCACTTTCTTTCTTTATATATATGTTTATTGTTTGCTTTATTATTAATTCTGTTATGGTTGTTAAGCATTCATGCACCATATCATCATTTTCAGAATATCTAGGTATGATAAAATACAAATTGTATTTTTTTTGTCCAGTATGTTGTCTTTTTTGCGATTTTGTTCTTCTATGTTATCAAAATTCAGTCTTAGTTCACTATTTTTATTAATTTTTTGGGTAATTTTAGTCATTTTTTTAGCGTGTAACTGAGGTGACACATAATGACCACGTATATATATATATAACGTGTTAATGTCACATCAGCACTCTGATAAAAAATGACTAAAATTGTGAAAAATCGAAAGATACATGAAAAAATTGAAATTTGATAACATATATATGACCAACATCATTAATACAAAAAAAATACAGATCATACTGAAATTTTCCATAAAAATAAGAAACGTTAGAGCATTGAACTTTATATTAAGATTGGTAGATTAATAAATAAACAAAAAACAAAAAACAAAACACAAAACACAAAACAAAATAGAGAATGATGGATTAGGGGTATCGCAATCAATGCCATGCCAGATGAAATTATTCTTCTGGCCCAGTCCTCATATTTGGCCCATTTAGTTCCAAGCCCAAATTCCTACAACCAGGATTGGACCGAGCCTTGGACGAGAAAATGTCATTGTCCGAACGAATTTTAATAAAAAAAATTTAATAATCACTTCATCTTATATATATATATAAAAGACCTTGAATTTTCTCAACTCCATGGAGTGCCAAGAATCCGGGATCGAAGTGCAAATTTTTTTTAATTAATGTAAAAGAGAGGTGATCGTCGTTGCGACCACATTTGTAATATCAATTTGCAAAGAATGCTAACCCTAAGAGAAACGTGTAAAAATGCAGCATGTTTGCATTGCTAAGCTTGCACTTGTTCATGTACGGATGCAACATTTTCATGTGGAAGAACACGAGGATCAATCACAACTTCATCTTCGAATTTCAACCGAGCACAGCCCTCAAGTATAGGGATGCTTTCCTCATCTGCACTTGTTTGATGACAGCAGTCGTGGGAGCAATGATCATTCATCTTATCCTACTCTCCACTGGTCTTTATCCTCACCGCGTCGATATGATCCCCGGAATTCTGTTACTGGTTAGTATGACCTCGAGTACCTAACCATGATAATAAGTTTTAGATCTAAATGAGTACAAGAACTAATGGTAATACTTGTTTTGATTCTGATTTCAAAATCTCGTGCTGATACACGTGTGGCCGTTTCGACTTAATAGTTTTTCGTCATCCTCTTGGTGTGTCCATTTAACACATTTTATCGCTCAACACGCTTTTGCTTCCTCAGAGTTACGCGAAACATTGTTTGCTCTCCATTTTATAAGGTAATTGTAAGTAAATTAAACAATTTTTTAGTAATACTTGTTATTGTCTTGCAAATTATGTGACACCTTCCATATGTCGTGCAAATGAAATATAATATGCAGGTTCTGATGGTAGACTTCTTCATGGCTGATCAACTGACTAGTCAGGTAGTCTTCAGATTGACAATATAGCTAATACAGTATTTTTAACCATTTCAAGTCTCAAAATAAATGAAAGTAACACGTTGAATTTATCTCATAGATTACATTATTAAGACACATGGAATCAGCAGCCTGCTATTTTCTTGCTGGAAGCATCAAAACACACCAGTATGAAACATGTAAATCAGGCAAACTTTATAGGGAGCTTGCTTATGTTATTTCCTTCGCGCCTTACTACTGGCGTGCAATGCAGGTAAGACGTTGTCGTCGTGTTATCTTACATGCAGAAAAGTTGCGATATAAATTTGTCATTTCACTTCTAAACTCAAAGGTAGAATCAGGATTTTCATCTCCTGAAGTCCTTTAATTACACTAGACAAGGTCCAAAAGAAGAATCAATCAAATTCAAAAGACTAGTTTATTGGGTCGAAAATCTCTTAAACTTACAATCCACTCCATTATAGCTTTTGAGTGGATTTCAGACATGTAACACTGCAGCTCTCATGTCCTGTTTTACTAATTTGTGATTTTTTTAATAAAAAAAACTTTAGTGTGCGAGGAGATGGTTTGATGAATCCAATTCAGACCATTTGGCTAATCTTGGGAAGTATGTCTCGGCCATGGTGGCAGCCGGAGCAAGGCTGACTTATGCCAGGGAACCGTCAAATCTGTGGATGGCAATAGTATTGGTGACTTCGATCGTGGCCACGATTTATCAGCTGTACTGGGATTTCGTCAAAGATTGGGGTATTTTTGATCCAAAATCCAAGAATCTGTGGCTAAGAGACGACCTGATATTGAAGAAAAAAGGAGTTTACTATGCATCAATTGTGAGCTCATCTTTCTTTTGTTCCTTGTTGGTCGCTGAGATGCTTAGGTTGTTGTCTCTGAATTTTTGTGTATTCTGATTTACAAAATGCGACTTTCAGGCCCTCAATCTTGTCCTGAGAATAGCATGGGTGGAGAATGTGATGCATTTCAATATTGGGGCATTCAAGTCACATTTACTCGATTTTTTCCTAGCTTCATTGGAGGTCATCAGGCGTGGACATTGGAACTACTATAGGTATATGTTCGAAAAAAACATTGGAGGGAAATGTGCTCTCCGAGGACCATTTTGTTTAAACTAACTTTATATTATTGGATTATATAGACTGGAAAATGAGCATCTGAACAACGTTGGGAAGTTCAGAGCTGTGAAGACAGTTCCCTTACCATTTCGCGAGACGGATTCTGATGGATGAACTTTACCAGCAGCATCTTTTATCGACATATCAAAAAGACCTGGCAGGAAGGTCATTCAAGACTATTCCCCATGCATCAGGGGATCCGAAAATCGTCGATCACTTGATCGAGGATTCTACCTCTATTAACCAAGAAGTGAGCGTTATGTCTCCATCTAAAGCTGATCGAGTAGGCAAGGCTGCTAGTGTGTCCATCTTCATTTGGGAAGTGCCAACCAGAGTTTGATCATATGAGTGTGTATCCTGCACAAAATATTTAAATCTATTCAAGCCGTTAGTTTACTCAAATTTATCAGAGTTCCTCGAAATTTAAAATGTTGCAAATTGTTTATAATGGCAATGCAAATAAATTGTTTTGATTATTTCTTTGCCAACGTCTATGGTTTTTATCTGTCTCCTTCCTAGATTGAATCCTGTGACTTGTAGTGGTCCATGGGCTTGGAGGAATGTGAAATGGTAACAAATCTAGTCTTAAGCGCTTCTTGAATGGTATAATATATTTCTCTGACAATTTCGCTTGATCAATTTCGGAAATTGGAGAAATGCGTGACATGTTCATGATAAAATGAATTATGATATGGAATTCTATATTTTATGTCAAATAATATCGTTCCACTGACAACGAAGGGTGATTCTTCTTTCCAAATTTTAGAAGTCTCTTGAAACCCATTGATTCCTAACAGGTGTCTTCTTCAGGTACATTTGTTCTGGCAGTTCCTTCAACTCTTGTCTCTAGTTTTGAGCTTGCCACATGTGCTTTGCTCTAGTCCAAATAAGATGCCTTAACCTGGTAACCACAGCAAGCTGTGTCAGGATCTTATTAGAAATGTTTAATAGATTAGGACAAGAAGTTATCAAGTTTGTATATCATAATCAGCATTTAAAGGAATAAGAGTATCGCTTGCAGACTATAGAGGACGGTGCACGCTAATTATACCCAAAACCCTTCATCCTACTATCGGTCACACTCAGAGCATTATAAATGCAGCATGCGAGCCAATCCTGTAAAACAAGCTAAAGGGGTTCATTAAACACCCATTAACATTGGCTCACAGGTGTAATGCTTGTCTCTTTCATCTCTGAATTTCGATCTGCCAAAACCTAAATGGTAGTAGAAGTGTCCAACATATTCTCTATTCCTAAGGTGGACATGAAATAAATTATCAATTTTACACATCACACCTCATTAGAATCTGATTGTTTTTGGAGTTGAGAAGGTAAGAAATGGTTATCAACACGTCTCACTGGTGGTGTAGTACGCGCATCAGCTAAGTTGGATGTCACCTTACTTTTCTCTCCTGTGTCACGATCATTATAATGCTTATTTCCCATCTCCAACTTTCCTTCCAATGGATGCAAGGTGGGAGCATAAGGTTTCTCATACTCAAGCATGACAACAGTTTTCTCAACTATCGGATTCTCATCAATATCAATCTGATGTAATCTATTGGAGTTTTTCACAATTAATTCAGCATTTGTAGAAGGGTTTATTCCATTCACCTTCTGTTTGCCTTTTACAGTTGATCCATTCTCACCTGAATTTACAAGCGCTTTTGATGTTTTAATCTTCAATTCAGGCAGCATCACAGCTTTACTTCTGTCTAGGTTTATGATAGCAGGTATTTTGTTCCTCTCAGTCCCCTCAGACAACTTCCTCTTTGATACTGATTCAACACTTCGTGCCTTCGACAACATAACAGGAGGGTTGGTGTTTGTTTTAGGCTTTGATAACCTCCTAATTAGCGCCATGGAAGCCTTACAATCAGGTGTAACACCCTGACTATCTCTTTTCGGTTCAGATAATGATGATGCGGACCTAGTCAATCTATTAGCTGCCACATGACCCCCCTCATTTAGTTTACTGGATACCGAAGCTTTGAGTGGCACACTCGCTCTAACTGAAGTTCTAATTTTTGATCTCTGCGAGGGTGATGAGGACTCAGGCTCAGAATCACCTAACTTAGATCCTTTATCAGTGGCTGGAGATAGCTTTGTTGGCATTTGAGGTGAGAGTGAGGATGGTTTTGCAGAAGTGGTGGTGGAACTGCCCCTCGACGCAATTCTCTTTTGCCTCTCTCGCTTTAAACCTTCAATTCTCTTCATTTCAGCCTCTTCCTGCAAAGAGTTGACCATTAGAATATAGGCAAAGTCTATCAAGAATGTAATACAACACACCGGAAAATCAAGCATGGTCTCCAAGCATATACATATTATCCTCAAGACCTCGAATAATGAGAAATTGGAGGAACACATAGGTAGGCCCAATATCCTAATGATGGTTAGTATCACTCCACTGTATCGGCAGTAAGAACATGCCGCTCACTTAAGTTTTGATTAGTCTAGTCGAGCAAGTAATATTTGAGATTGTGAAGCAAATAGGATAATGTCATACCTTCTCTTTTTTCATTTTCTGCAGATCAGCTTTATAGGATCTCAGCCTCTCAGCACGGGCACGTGCATCTTCTAAAGGACTCATCTTTGAAGACTTGTTTTTCCTTATAGGACCTCCAGTTCTTTGCTTACTCAAAGGATCCGAGTTGACCTTCAATCTCTTATCCTTATCTAATTTCCGTAATCCTCCCTTTGGGTCAGCAACTTCTTTTTTCCCTTTTTCCTGAGAACTCTCAGTACAGACCTGCATTTCATAGTCCTGAGTAAGGTCATATCCGATTGATCTCTTCTCAGTTCCACGTTCTGGCATTAAGCTTAAACCATCAGGTTCATAATTGACTACATTCCTAACATCAAAATTTTGACGTGCTGATGGAATCTCAGAGCCCATATCAATAGCAGATCTATCCCTGCCTCCAACTTGATCTATTGACATTGTACGAAATGGTACAATGAAAGACTCGTCGGTCATTCCCTGAGAGGATTCTCCATCTATCAGATTGGTGGCAACCTCAAAACAATTCACATCTAGTGCACCCAATGAATTTCGGAATTTTTGTTGGTTCTGTCGACTGCCAATAATAAAATCATCTGATCCCCTGAACCTAGGGAATGTACGTTCATCAATTTCGTGGGTGCCATTAATCCTATCAACTTGTAAAGCACCTCGTCCCGGTGAACCATGAGCCAGTGGATCAGCACCCATTGTGTTTGCCCGTATTTTTGTATTATTTTGCATAGCTAGCATGCCCTTGTTGTAAGCACTAGCATGCTCATCACCTTCCTGGAGTAAACAGTTCTGAAAAGCCTTCCGATGTGTATCATCAGCATCTTTTCCAAAATTAGAAATTACATTGTTGAAACTCAAATTATCCAAAGAATTCATATGGCTTCCTTTATTTCTCAAAGATCTGTTACTATTTTGATGGATCATCCCAAGACCATCACCCTTAGAACTTTTATATTCTCCATCAGTGTCAGTATCTGAATCTGAGTTGGATTCATTGCCAGATTTCTTCTCTTTCGAAGTTATATAATTAATATTTCGTATAACAACCGTGCCAGATTGTTTTTTATTAGATCCTTCACTTTTTCTATGCAGTTTACGGCTGTCTGGAAACACTGCACTAATTTGCATATCATCCAATGATCTAGTTCTCTCAATATCTGACATTTCTGAACCATTATTATCCCTACCATCACTTGATTGCTTTCTATGCCCTGATTGACGACCAAAATTTGATGAGGCGTGCTCCATGGGCCAATGAGGTGGCTGAAAAAAGGGGCCACTGCCTGCGTAAGTCGGATAGTATGGCATTCCTTGAACAGGGTATGCAGGAAATACTGGTTGGGCACCGGGGGGATTATTCAAAGACCACGAAGGAAAAACTAGATGAGGAAACTGTCCCTGAAAATATTCTTGTTGACCATTTGGAGCTGAGTTATCTGCTGGAGCAAGGGAATAAACATTACATATCTATGATATCCTGAATGGATTCATGTTTGTTCACAAACAAGCATGGAAAAAAAGACCATGTCACGCTAAGACTCTACGATGCTTGCTTCATTTCATGTTGACTCTTGAGTCACCAAGGCTATGTTTGAAACTTGAATTCCATTGAGGAAACCACTAAGAAAGTATTTCTTTGGTATGGAAAGAATAAAATTAGTTGAGTGCTGGCTCCAGAATGATTAGAGATACTTGCTAATTCTACAATTATTCCTCTATTTTCTTGATGATATTCGATTAAACAAGATATTTTTGTAGATTAACATCAATTTTCTTCAAATTTAAGATTGTCATTCATTTCCTTCCTGAAATCACTAGTGCATACGATACAAACCTTGCATCCTGGTTATTCACAGATATATGACAAAATGAAAATTATGAATCAACAAAGAAATCAAATTTAAGCCAAACAGAAACCAATAGTATGTTCTTTTCACCGGAAATTTGTGTGTAACATCTCACAAAGACTTGATCTTTACCTTCATTATTGGTCGAGCATGATTTCCCATTACTCTCTGTAGCCAGCTCATGGTTTGGCTCATCATGTTTGTCAGTAGTGCCAGACAAAAAAATACCAGATGCATTTATTGCAGAAAACTCTGATCGAGTGGCCAACACTTCTGATGCTTCAAGTTCAAGCCATTGACCAGTTTCATCTTTACTCTTCCACAGATTTATGAATCTTGAGCATGCTTCTCTGTCACGTGGATATAGCCAATTCAAGGAAATTTCCAAGAATATAGCAGTGTCAGGGTATGTATGGATCAATGCCTAGTCTTTTACATACTTATCAGGAGGTAGAAGAAGAAGCTTACAGTAATCGCGTGGCCCCAAAGCTCTCAGCAAATGATAAAAGTGGCGTCACATGATCAATATCAAAACCAGCTGCCACAGCACGAGCAAATGCCATACCTTGTTCTTTTTTTAGCACTGTTTTGCGTGTTTCGAGGATTTTCAAAAGCTGAACTCTAATTCAATAGGAAAAGGTGACAATTAGGATATCAGATATCTCATTGCGTTTTCATTCATCTCATTTCTCATCTAAACATGATCTACAAGCTTTGATAAGTTCAACAAATCAAAGGTCATAGCAATCACATTGGCCATAGACTTTTATAGTCCGTGCGAGTCAAATTCATTGAATATTTCTACCCGCCAAAATCCCCAAGAAATTCTTTTTATTGTGATATTTCCAAAGACGACAGATAACAAGTAAAGTGGAAGATAGCAATAAATCACTAAGGTTAAGTAGATCATTTCAATAAAATAATATGACATAAATTATTTCCAATATCTCCAATCACAATGGTGTAGAGATTTACAACTTTGCAGAGACATTAAAAAGGATGAATAATCAACTTATCAACTGACTCGTAATTGACAAAGGAGTATATGAGCAATTTCTATCAAACATTTTCTTTTTGAACCAAGAACCTACGGCTTTTCAGGAATGTTAACTACTATAAAATTCTCAAAAGGCAGGACATGAATCCAATAAAACAAAACCAAAAGTGCATGCAATCAAACTAGGAAGAAGATCCTTTCCCTGCCTTTTTATTTCTTTTTCTTTTTATCCATTTAGGTGTGTAAACATGAAGATTCAAGAAAAAAATATTTTGGATTCACCTTTTCATAAATTTATATTTTCTAGTGCTAATCAAAATCCCATGAGAACACCATGCCATTTTTTAAAACTTGAAGTAAAAGCTCCAAATATAAACCAAGGCACTAAAACCAAATTCCCTCCACTCTACTGCATAATGGACCATCATCTTTTGGCAAAAAAAATGGCAAGACACAAATTATGAAAGCCAAAGTATTCAGATGAAGAAAAACTTTCGAAAGAAAAATAAAAAAATTTATCCACACGTCAACATAGCATTGCAAATGACCAGATGGAACTGAAAACCAATCAAAACTTTAAAGAACGATGCCACAAACTTAAGTATCATGAAGCAGAACTTTTGAGTGGAAGCATCAGTACTCAGTTTCGTTATTGTAAGCCTCACGAGCCATGTTAAGATTGACACAACCTCAAGCCTGTTAAAGCTTAATCCATGAAATGAGCTAACAGTCATGCATAAACAAAATGTATTACGAAACATTGGCATTGCATGGAATATCCTACAATGCATTGAAGTACATACTTAGAATTTCCCTCCTGCAAGCATGACCCATCAGCTTCAGGAAGTGGTGCCTCGGGCTGTCAGGAAAACAAAAGCGTGAAAGATGGTAATTAAGAGATAGAAGGAAGAGCTTATAGAGTTCTTAGTCACCTTGTAAAGAACAATTGCTTTCTCCTCGTTATCATGTAAATATTTGTTTCCTGTATGTTATTTTAGAGTGCAAAGAGTAAATGCTATGTCTCTCCATTTGTTAGATATAAATCCATTTCTCAAGCAGCAACCACTTGTAAATACATACATTCATCATCCAACGGATAAACATTTGTAGACCAGTCATCAGCACAGGTAAGGAGGGACTGTTGTAATCAACATGTTAATTCTAATTTCTGTTGCTTCTACAGTATCATGTAATTTAAAAATGAACAGGCATAACAGATCAAAAAGTAAAGAAGAGAATAAGCTTGTAGTTAAAATACATAGCCAAGACCTGTTCACCAGAAAGCATGCTATGTTACAAAATGACCCATCTTAGTAAACACGGATAATATTGTCTTCTAAGATACCTTCAGATCCTCTCATGGTTTCTCGATGATCTTCCACCTGTCAAAATAAATAAAGAATAGAATTAAATCAATCTGCCTGACGATGAATATAGAGAAATTATTCCATTGATCAGTAGTTTACAATGATTTGCCCTATATCTTTGCAACTCTGAGTGATGATTGCCTCCTCAATCTGTAAGATCTCAGTCTCTAACGTGTGCACACGTTCCAAGATTTCCGGCGTGCTCACAAAACAAACAAACCTGTGTGAAATAGCATACATCAAGAGTTACTCAAAAGATGTGAAAAAAAGATAGTAGCAAGCCCTTAGAGTTGGTACATAGTTTCTCATCCTTTAAAGGGATTCTTCAAGTCAAAAAGATCTACCAACAAAAATAAATAACATCGATCACTTATCACTAGGGACTGGTTGGTCACCTAGCATACATCACATAATCCAGATGGATCACTGAGAACTGTAATAAGATATAGAGCGGACAAATAGTAATCGACATTTTTAAAGGGGCAAAAAATATTTCTTCAGAAATTTCTGCTTTTCTTTCCTACGCATAAGGTGTAAGCTATCACCACTTCACACTCGTAAAGATTATTAAGTCAGTGTTCTAAAATTATATCTCATGAATACGGGAAGAGTTTCACTGCAATTACTTTTCATCAAACAGGCAAATATTAAAAGATAGCAGTCAAAAGCTTATTTTGACGATAGCACCATAAGTATAAATGTGGCAAGACTGATAACCTAGACATTAATATAATATTGCATCCTCAGCAAACCTTTCAAGAGTTGCTTTCGTAAACCAAGCTGCATCACTGCCATTTTTCGGCTCAAGTAAAATTGAATAACCACCCTTCGAGATTTGATCTTGGGCAGTCTTGAGATGGGAGAGAAAAGGATTCAGCAATCCCGAAGCAATTTTTTCTTTCTTGTCATTTGATATGATAATCAAATCACACCTGTTCGTGAAAACAGTCAAACTCAAGATATACAAATAACAAGACCTAAACCTAAATACTGTCACCAGATTTCAACAGCAGTTTCTTTCTTCTCGTTATAAACAGTAGTTTGCTAAAACTATCAGAGTCTATTGACACTATAAAACGAAGCGAAGACAAAAATTGTCAATATTCCGATTACAACAAAAAAAAAACTTAAATCTCTTCATATCCCAAAACATTTTAGGAAAAAGGGTAGCCTAATTCTCCCAAAATACAAATTATCTTTCATAAGAAATAGTGAACTAAGTAATCTTGTTAAATCATAGAGTTGGACTTACCTCCAACCCAAGCTAGCTAAAAGGAAAGATTGTTCAAGTCCATGTATATATAACTCTGAAGAACTTAATCTCGCCGACGTGGGAACCAACTCATTCCCCCCCCCCTCCCCTTCGCCCAAACCCCCTGAAAAATTTGTTTTGTCGAGAAAATCAAGTGATTAGAAATCTCCTACTATAAATAGAGTCTTTTATTGTCCGCATGCAATTATAATCTTCGTTAATCAACAGTTAAAATCAACTACAAAGCCATCTAATTACGTACACACCTGTCATCACAAAACATAAATCGATTTTTCCCAAATTTGAACTAAAAAACAAATGAACATCACATGTACATTTAAGTTACATACACTATCCAAGAAGCTCTAACGAAAGTTTCACACAATGAATGCTACGCAATCCAAAATTCCCAAACAACAACGGACAAAACAAATCCTATAAACAGCCAAAATCTAATAGTGCAATAACCCAACGTCATCTTCAATCATTCCCCAGATCACTATAAAAATACACGCACACACCGAAATAAAATCTCATTCACATAAAAACAACAAGTGGCAATTAAAAAAACGCATACCGAGTTCTAGTCGGAGTGAGAAGAAAAACAGCCGAGCTCAGCTGAGCACTCGGCTTCATTTCCAGCCGATAAAATGAGCTTCGAGGAGATTCACAAAACAATGCTTCAGATCTCACAGAAAGATAAATCCTTCAAGTCAAAAAACATGTAAATCTGCGAAAAACATCAGAAAATAGGAAATAAAAAAGCAGCATAGATGATAGATTGAAGTGAAGGAGAGAAGAGGAAGAACTCACCAAGCTTTTTGCTCAAGCTGCTCAAGCTGCTTGCATTACATTCTGTGAGAGAGGGCGTGAGAATTTATGCTAAGGACTTCGGAAGGTGACATAGAAAAAGGCCGAAACTGCTCAAACATTTATGTAATGGTTTGGAAATTTATTTTATGAAAAGTAATTAACGGGCAGCTGCACAAAACTGTATCCAGGATGGGCCGATCGTTGGGTTTAAGATTGAGACAAAATTTTGAATTAAATATGTGATGCATACAAAACACCATGTTTTTACATGACGACGTTGGCATTCGCAATCGTTCGTATTGAGACATACACGTTCGAGAAAATATTAATAAAAAAATCGAACTCTTTTATTTTTGGTCATAAGTTCCTCTAACTCTATAAATTTAGACATAACGTATGTTTTGTATATTGTATCTTGTAGAGTAGTACGAAAGTTCTTTTATCGATCATGACATTTTCGAAAAAGAAATCCAAAGATGTCCTCATTCAAATGATTAAATTAGAAATCGTAATATGCGACCGATTGAATCGTTTTTATCTTAAAATCAATTATACTTTACTTTCAGATCACATTTTAAAAAGTAGTAATGACTTTAGATTTAGAATTACAATCGAAAATTGGTGAATAAAAACATATATTGAATAGTAATGAGTGCGTGAAAAGAATTTCAATAAAATATTATAATAAGATAAATAAATTTTCTTCTTTAAAAAGATGAGCGTACCAACATGCAACAACCCCGTTACTTTTGCATTTGACCAATTCCTAAAGATACATTTAATTCCAAAAAAAAAAAACTTATCACGGTCAACATTTACAATAAATTGTGTATTATACACGATGATATTCATACTTATCACGGATCAACCCTATTGATATTCATAATAAAAAATAATACTCTTAGGTACTGTTTTGTTCAAATACTTGTAAGTACTAATATAAATAGTCCTATCATATCACTTGTTTTGTACAAGTATTATTTATCTCGATCAATCAAATTATTAATTATTTATTTCACATAATCAAATTCGTAATAATTTATCTCACATCAATCAAATCAATAATATAAAATTAGGATATTATCCTTAATAAATAATATTATTAATATTCTATTAATATTTTCAACAATAACAAAATGGTAATATCATATTATCTCAAATTTAATCAATCAAATCAATTAAATTCAACACTATTTTAACTATCATTTTCTATTTATTTTATTATTACAAAATATTACTTATCTTCATACTATATATCTCATATCATGAACCAAACGGTACCTAGCATAAACATAATATTTTTTCATGGATGACCCAAATAAGATATCTGTCTCATAAAATATTACCCGTGAGACCGTCTCACACTAGTTTTGCCATTACTTTATTGGTTATAGGCTTTTGTTTTCGGGATCTCATGAATATAATTTTGGGAAAATAGAAATATTTTTGAGATGTTAAAATAACAAAAGATATGTTTGATGATATTAATTTTAGGATTTATTTTCAATAACAAAGTTTACTTTGAGAAAAAAAATGAAAGTTAATATACAAACAGTGATTATATGAATGATCATGTGAAAAGTGGAGAAAATATAAATGTGGGGAAGAAAGTTATGAATAAGATGCTAATATTTTTTTTATTTGGAACGAAAAAAAATATATTTTTTGGGGGAAAAGTGAACAACGTATTTGTGCTTAGTTTTCAAATTAATATATAGCCATATGTATCTTTTGATACAATATCATGGATTTTTATTCGTGAGACGACTTAACTCTACTATATTTACTATAAAAAAATAATATTTTTAACATAAAAAGTAATGTTTTTTCATGAGTAACTCAAACAGAATATTTGTCTCACAAAATTGACATGTTATACCGTCTCATATGAGTTTTTGTGTATTTCTAAAAATGTAGAATGTAGTTCCTTGATTATTATTTATTATCTTTTATAAATCAATAATTTAGTTTTATAATTTTTTCCGAGTTTGGTAGTTGTATGGTCTGATCTAATTATACTGACTAATAATGAATTTTGTTGTCACTAGAGGAGATGCCGTATTAAAGAGTGAAATTTTGCATTCCAGCCCTCAGTTTTTTTTTGGTCATTTTTCATAGATTATTACTTATTGACATTGATATTTTTCTATATGACTCATATATCGAGAATAAAATATATATATTAAAATTTATCTAAGCAAAAATATAGAGAAAGCTCTAATTTTAAAATATTGGGTGTCATTTTCTTTTAGATTTATTTTAATATATGTAACGTAGGTTTATTATATTGCCGCATGAGCTACATAGAATAAAATCAATGTTAAATAAACAATATTCGATGAGACCATAGACTTCTAGCCAAAAAAGAATTTAAAAAAATGTTGATAAGTTACAACATTAAATATCAGAAGAATAATTTACATTACTTATTAAATAACAAATTTCCAAAAAAAAAATTGATAAAGAAAGAAAGAACATAGCCGTGAAGTGGGGTGTAATTCAAGAAAAATAGAATGTCATTCAAATGCTCTCATCTTCTTGCTGCCACATACAAAAAACCATCCTCATGTGTACGTAAATTCAACAAACCATCTTCAATCCATGCAGAAGAAACAAATACACATGCACAGACCCAAAAGCCATCTGTTTCACCGATCACTTTACGTGTCAAATCCTAATGAAATCCTCCAATCCTATAAATGTCTTAACACTTTCAGTTCGCCACTTCACCACCGAGAATACCCTAGCTCCCTCTGCTTTCTAAACTTCCAGCCATGGCTAATTCACTTTTGCTCCCTCTTAGCCTCGTGTTAATGCTCTTGTTCCATGGCTGCATCGCTCAGCTTGAACTTTCACAGCGGCAGTTCTGGCAGAATTTGCAGGAGCAGCAGCAGCATCGCCTCCGGGCCAAGACCCAATGCAGGATTGAACGGCTGAATGCTCGTGAACCAAGCCGGAAGTACAATTATGATGCCGGACATTACGAGATTTGGGATTCAAATAGTGAGGATTTCGAGTGTGCTGGTATTGAGTTTGTTCGGTATGTAATCCAGCCCAAGGGCCTGTATCTTCCTCACTACATTAATGCCCCTGGACTCATCTACGTTACTGAAGGCAGGTTTTTATACACGCGGGATTATGATTTAATGTGTTTGAGATCATCTTTTTAATGTGTTCATGTGGGCAAACTTTACAGGAAGTGGGATCCACGGAGTCGTGTTTCCAGGGTGTGCTGAGACATTCGAATCAGACTCTAGCTTCTCTTCTTCAGAGGTTCATGAATCCAGATACCGTGATCGACACCAGAAGCTTCGGAGGTTCCGAAAAGGAGATGTCCTGGCTTTGCCTCAGGCCCTCACCTACTGGATTTATAATGACAAGGACACCCCGATCACCATTGTGGCACTCGTTGACGTTGGTAATGATAACAACCAACTTGATTTGCAATTCAGGGTAAGATATGAATAGTCGATAATTTCAAGAAATTTATTATTTGCCTTTGTTTTGGCATTTTAGACAAAATATACTCTTGGTTGTGTAGAAATTCTTCCTAGCTGGAAAGCCGCAAGCATCCCAAAGCCAAGGTGAATACAGAGAGAGCAGGAGGTCAAGAGAACAAGGATCCCAAGGCGGGAGAGGTCGTGAGGAAGAGCAGGAAAAGGGGAACATATTCGCTGGGTTTGATCAGGACCTTCTGGCGGAAGCTTTGGATGTCGACACGCAGATAATAAACAAATTGCAATCCAGGGAAGACGAAAGGGGGCTCATAGTCCGTGCTGAGAAGCTCCGTTTGGCTTTGCCCGAGTTTGAAGAAGAGCGAGAAAGAGAACGAGAGCCTGGGAGGGGAGGATACAATGGACTTGAGGAAACATTTTGCTCCGCAAAGATTAGGGAGAACATAGATCATCCTGCCAGGGCCGATGTTTACAACCCACGTGGTGGACGGCTAAGCACGGTTAACAGCCATTCTCTTCCTATTCTCAGCTACCTCCGCGTTAGTGCTCAGAAAGGTGTCCTCTATAAGGTAAAAATTGGCAAGTCATTCCAAAATCTAAACTATTTGTGCCTTTGTCATAGTATGGTTGGGAGAATTGAGATTGTTTGGCATATTTAAGAAGCTATAATATAAAATAATGTAACAACTTTTTTATCTGCAGAACGCAATAATGACACCACACTGGAGCACAAACTCCCACAGCGCAATGTATGTCACCAGAGGAAGCGCGAGGATTCAAGTGGTCGGAAACAACGGAAGACGCGTGTTTGATGAGGACGTAAACCAAGGGCAGCTTCTTGTCATACCACAAAACTTTGTTGTTGTAAAGAAAGCAAGCAACGAAGGCTTCGAATGGATTACATTCAAGACTAACGATAATGCGATCAGCAACCAACTTGCTGGGCGTCTTTCAGCCATCCGGGCCATGCCTATCGATGTTTTGACGAATTCATATGGCTTTTCAAGGGAGGATGCCTGGGATTTGAAGTACAAAAGAGAAGAAGCAACACTGTTTAGTCCAGGGTCAAAGTCTTGAGAATATGATGCTTAAATATATCGTCAAAAATATATGGGAATGATCTGTGAAAGTTAATTTCTCTATGTTTGAGAGAATAAATAATCACCTTGTGGATGTGGGGAAGTTTGCTTCTTGTTTAATGCGGAAAATGTGGTTTATGTTCCATGTGTACGTAGTAATAAAAGAAAAAAGTTTTTACTTTCTTGAAATGGTCTGAATTAATTAGTGTATTTGCAAGTAATTTGAACTACTTGTAATCTAATCAGAATTGAGTTTCAAGAATCCCACGATCGATTCAATATCTTTGTCAAGTTCTTGTACACATAAATCACTAGAAAAGTCTGCAAGTTGGTTTGCGCCACAACATCAACAAAAAACTGTCGGCCCGTGTACAGTATTTTGAAACTTCAAGGACTTCAACTTGTCAATTTGGAGGCATAAATTGTTGGGTACCAGTTCTTCTACAGTTGTTGGATTTAAGAAAAGGTTGGACAAATGATGGAGAACGAATATATTTATGGCACTTCAACTATAAAATAAAAAAATCCAATCCTGCTGAGGATTGTTAACCGAGGAAACGAATTATATATTTTTAATTATATGTATACTTAACAGTCTCTGTCACATCTGATATTATTTTATTCAGATATGTTACATATGATATACTTTTATTTAGAATCAATTTATGTTACATATGATATGATTTTATACAAGAACATCAGGATCCTACAATCATTTTCTTTTAATTCTATTTACATAAAAACATTTCACAATATATTTATTTGGATTCAGAACATCATTTGATATTTTTTGTAAAAATCGTATCATTATTGCTATTTGCAAAAATGAATACAATTAAAAAATGAACACCACAAATTCAACACAGGATTTATTGATGATGATTTGTGACAAATTCAATACGACAAATAACACATCGAATTCAACGACAAAATTTGAATTACAAAATAATAATATTTTCACATAAATGCCTTACGACGCCATTGAAAATAAGTCTTCATCTCCTCTTTAGACGGCATATATTCACCCTTGATTGCCTCATGATCAAGAAAATTATGAATCCAAGCAATCAAGGATGGATATTTCGAAGGATCGAGAATCTTGAAACAAGCGATTTCCTCCCAGACAGGCAACATGTACGAAATGAATCCAAGCATTAGATCTAAGCACCCAATTGTTTCCCCCCCGAAGAACTTATTCCCCCTCAGAATCTCTTCCATCTTTTGCAGTACATCCATGGCCAATTTCAATCTTTCCTCTTGTATTTCTCCCTCTGAACAAAGGAGTCCCCATAAAACTAGGAAAACCTGAAGAACACAAGTATTAAAATTAAATGTTAATAATTAATGACAAGCTAAGTATATATTTATTACCTTCTCTTCCGCAAACTTAACCCAAAATCGTGCTTGGGCTCTTTCGGGAGGATGTTGAGGCAGCAGGGGGTTATTTGTCCAAACCTCGTCGATGTACTCCAGTATAATACATGACTCTGGCAAAGGTTTCCCATCGTGAACAAGAACTGGGACCCGGGCATACACAGGGTTTAGCTCAAAAATCAAAGGACTCTTGTTGAAAATATCTTCTTCTATGTATTCATATACGACTCCCTTTAGTTTCAGCGCCCACCTCACTCTGTGAACGAACGGACTAACCCAGAACCCTACCACTTTCACACCCTCTTTGTTTTCCATGGAATGAATGGGATGGGAGGAAGATCAAGATGGATGTCACGCCTAGCTATTGATTATATAATACTATGGGGAAATTAATAACTTGCTTGAAACATTGTAATATCTCTACTATATATAAAGATTGAGGTCATGTGATTTGACTTTTATTACATCAATTAATTTTTACTAAAATATTCTATTCATTTATATTAATAATATTTTTCATATAATTTAATCATAACTATAATAGTTACCCTACTTTAAAAATTAAAAAATTCACCTATTACATCTATAAATTATATATTTAATATGATTTCAATATTCGTTATCCAAATATAATTGAAAACTATAACAAAATATTATGAATTGATTCGATCTATTAATTATCCTTATCATAATTCATACACATAATAATCATTATTTTACTCATGCATAATATATGAAAATTGAATCGAGAGGACCCACTTCGATGGAAATACCGAAAAACAATGTCGCTTCTTGCTAATTCCAATATTCAAAAATTTATCAATCAACTCGATCTATTAATGAACATTATCATAATTCATATTTGTAATTGATACCCCCATAAGGATATGTGTCGTTGCCATAAGGATCCGGGTCGAGTCGTTGCCATAAGGATCCGGGTCGATTGACGACCTGGACACTATCAAGAGCCCGAGCACTACATGTTTCCCAAGAATTCTTCGAACAGCCCGGTCTCCCGCGCAGTAATCGCCCGAGCTCTCATATAAGTACCCGGGTAATCAATTGCCCGAGCCACCTCGAGAATTGAACCATATTCAAGTATGATTGATACAGGACGTCTAATCTGTCAGAACAACTTGGGTTTGGAGTGTCCTAAAAGTCATCAGAAGATAGGGTATGGGCAGCCGACCTACCATACTTAGTAGGTAGCACTGGAATCAAGGTACCTACCTCATCTTCTACTATAAATAGCAGGTATAAATGTCATTTACCGATTCTGAAATCTTTGAACTCTCAAGCATTATACATATTTTCTCCCAAATATTGCTTGTGTTCATCTTCAACCTGCTGACTTAAGCATCGGAGTGGCCACGCCGGATACCCCTCCGGCGCCCATTCACGAGTTTCTTTCATTGTTTGCAGGTGCTATTGAAGCCATTACCTTCACTCAAATTCCCTAAAAACTATAAATTATTGATTTGACCTGTTGGAGCTCCTTACCCGGCTCATCCATTTCAACAAAGTCACATCATTGGCGCCGTCTGTGGGAAACTTGAGATTAAGGCGTTGATATGGCTCATACTCGAAGAACTAATCAAGAAAATTCCCGGGCTCATGGGGATAATGCGCGTACTTCGGGGCAAGGTGAGGGTGTTCCTCCCACGGGACCCAATCTTATTACCATGACCCCGGAGGAGTTGGCAAGAATAATCTCCGAAGCGGTGGAGAAGGCTGTGGCCAGGAGAGAAACTTCTCGTCAAGTTACACCACCCGGAGATGTGCAAATCAATGAGCAGGAGCAAGAGCAAGAATTGAGGGAGGAGGAAGTGAGAGGAGAGGATGAGGAATCTAGTGCTGGATCCAAATCACCTACCGTGGCTGAGGAGTTGTTGGAGTTAAGGCAGAAAATGAAAGTTCTGGAAGGGCAGTTGGAGAGTCGTAGCATTTCTCGAGCTACTGCTAAGGGTTGCCCATTTACCGATATCATTGTCCGGGAACCTCTTCCCGGGAACTTCAAATCCGCCAAAGTAAAAGATTACGATGGCAATGCGGATCCTGAGGAGCACCTAGCCAGGTTTGAAAACATGGCCATGTTACACTGTTACACAGATCGAATCAAGTGTAAAGTGTTCCTCACCACTTTGGTGGATTCAGCTCAAAGGTGGTTTGAGGGACTGTCCCCTCAGAGTATTAATTCATTTAAAGACTTCCAGAAGGTGTTCCTACACCACTTCAGTAGCAGCAAGAAATACAAGAAGACCGCTTTTAGTCTTTTTGAAGTCAAACAGAACCTGGATGAAAGTTTGAGGGCTTATATTAAAAGATTTAATAGAGTGGCTTTGGATGTACCTACTTGCGCTACTGAAACAAAAACTACGGCATTCACCCAAGGCTTGAGGGAGGGTGAATTTTTCAAGTCGTTGACCAAAAAAGTGCCCGGGGATTTCGAAGACTTATTATCCCGGGCAGAAAAATACATCAACATGGAGGAAGCTCAGAAGCAGAAAAGGGAAGCTGTAAGAAAAGAAAGGGGGGACCGGGTAGCTAGGCCCGAGGAGAAAGGGCAGAGAAGGAATAATCCAGGACACTTCTCTCACCACGTGCCTCTTAAGATTACCCGGGACAGAGAGGTTCAGGAATGCAGTAGGGATCTGGCCGCGGACCATCAATTATCCCGACCTGAGAAAAGAGGATTTTGTACTCTCCATAAGGTGTGTTATCACAACACCGAAGATTGCAAAACATTGAGGGGAAACTATTCCTTCCATTCCGCCCCAGAGCAAAGTCAAGCCCATAAGAGGCCGAGATTGCCATGGACATCTTCACAGCCAAGGCCCAACGCTCGGGGAGGAAGTATGAGGAATGTACCGAGGGGAGAGCCCGTTAGGAGAAGAGAGCCCGATCTTGAGACGAAAAAGAAGTCACCCCCTGCTACAGGATTGATAAAAATGATATCAGGAGGCTCCACTGATGGAGACTCCAACCGGGCGAGGAAGTCGAGGAGTAGGAGGGAATGTATGGAGGTAGATGGAATGAGAAGGAGTGAAGCGGTCATCAGTTTTGGCCCAGAGGATTTGAAGGGAGTGAACTTACCCCACAATGATGCCCTAGTTATCCAAGCCCGAGTGGCCAATTATGACATTCTGAGAGTCTTTGTTGACTCGGGAAGCTCTGTGAATGTAATTTTTAAAGATGCTTTTGTGCAGATGGATTTGCAGGGCTACCATTTGGAAACCGTGGAAACTGCCCTCTTTGGTTTTGCTGGCCATGTGGTCTACCCGGAAGGGGAAATCGTCCTTCCATTAACCCTGGGTTCCCAGGATCTCAAGAAGACGGTGATGACTACTTTTACTGTGGTAGACTCCCCTTCATCGTATAATATAATTTTGGGGAGGCCCGCTATGAATGAATTAAAAGCCGTAGCATCTACCTATCACCAAAAGATTAAGTTCCCGGTTGGTAGTAGAGTGGGTGAAGTCTGGGGAGACCAACCTTCCTCCCGGAAATGTTATGTAGAAGC
>NC_133314.1:20719614-20728413 GCF_012295235.1 Primulina huaijiensis
ACCTCGAGAATTGAACCATACTCAAGTATGATTGATACAGGACGTCTAATCTGTCAGAACAACTTGGGTTTGGAGTGTCCTAAAAGTCATCAGAAGATAGGGTATGGGCAGCCGACCTACCATACTTAGTAGGTAGCACTGGAATCAAGGTACCTACCTCATCTTCTACTATAAATAGCAGGTATAAATGTCATTTACCGATTCTGAAATCTTTGAACTCTCAAGCATTATACATATTTTCTCCCAAATATTGCTTGTGTTCATCTTCAACCTGCTGACTTAAGCATCGGAGTGGCCACGCCGGATACTCCTTCGGCGCCCATTCACGAGTTTCTTTCATTGTTTGCAGGTGCTATTGAAGCCATTACCTTCACTCAAATTCCCTAAAAACTATAAATTATTGATTTGACCTGTTGGAGCTCCTTACCCGGCTCATCCATTTCAACAAAGTCACATCAGTAATAATCATTATTTTACATATGTGTGTTATATACATATATACATATATATGAAAATTGAAATGGGAAGAGTGACTTCTAATTGAAATACAGAAAACGAATGTCGCTTTTTGCTAATTCCAATATTCGCACACCCAAAGGAGGCGGTGTAATATTATTAAACACGACAAAGGGAAATTCTTAATTCCCTTAGGTCAGTCTTGAATATGGACACCTTTCCATGTCCAAATTGATCTTTACTACCTTTGCATGCACACACACACACACATATACTATATTTTATTATGTATATATATTATTCATGATGAATACTGACGCGTATTCACTTTATAATACACGAGAAATGATTTTCTTCCTCAGTTAACTTTATATTTTTTTCTATTAAGTTGTGTCAAAATTTAATTTTGATAAAATTTATGAATATAATGGCCGGTTTAATTGTTGACGTGTCATCTAAAAAAACAACAATTTCTGATATTACTGTAGTATTTTTTAAATTTCACGTCAGTATATTAGGTTGTGATAATCGTCTCTGCAATTCCTGGTTCTAGCGCTTTAATTTGTTTAGTTATTTTATTTATCGAAAGATGAATTTTCTTCCATTGAAAATATTATTTGAACTTTCTCCTTTTCAAACTTTGTGGATGAGAGAAATATTATTTGAACTTTCTCCTTTTCAAACTTGGTGGATGAGAGAAATTGATTTTATTCCCCCATAGATGCATAGTGTATTTGACTAGACAATTTTACATTTTGGGACTGAAATTTTTCCCCAACAATGCAAGATTCGATGCTTTAAAAAATAATAATAAAGAGTAGAGCATCATTTTATGCTTCAAAAATACTAAATTAATAAAGCCTCATTTTATAAGTCAGTTTCATCTAATTTTGTAGTACCAAATATAATTTATATATCATAATTTTGATCTATGTATCATAATTTTGATTCGAACAGATCATGTAGTTTTACTGTCAAATTAAATCGGTTTATGTTGCATCTGATATGATTTTACGCAAAAATATCATGATCATATTATAATTTTATTTAAATTATGATATGATCTTATTTAAAAACATCCGGAATCCACAATATTTTTATTTGGATTCAGAACATCAATTGATATTTTTTATATAAAATTATATCAAGTGTATATCCGATATATTAAGTTAGTCTGCTTTTATATAATTTTTTCGGTGTTACATAAACATTTTCCAATACCAAATCAGTAATTTGACCAAAATAATAGAAAATTATAGATAATAAACCTAATACAAAATTGAACAAGTTATTGGAAAAAAAATTGTTTCAAAATTGTTTCTAGTAATATAACAATCTTAATTGTGGGTATAGATGACAAATTTCTCCAAGGGTTTGAGGTCACGTGAGCAAAAACCCAAAACGAGAACAGTGATCACCGATTTTTTCGGGTTCCGGTTTGGAGATTTTTTAAAATCCCCAAAATAGTTGGGGACATGTATATGAATGTTATCTTCATCTCCAAACTGCCTCGAAAATAATATTATAATTATTAATAATAAGTATGGGATGCAGATTTGATCCTTGTGGGTTCACCCCGAACCCTAAAAAGCGAGAATGAGGACGTGAATTGGAATAACAAATCCATCCCGCTTCATTGTCATCCCTAATTGTGGGCCTCAGTTTGGGCATTTGGATCCGATTTGAAATTAGGATTGGGTTTCTTGGTAATTAACCTAATTTAGGTTCTATCTTGACGCAATGTTTTTAATTCGGTTTGGAGCTTGAGTAAAGATGAGGTTCCTAGCTTATTCAGAAGACTAAATTAGGGTAATTACATAAGAACCCAGTATATACTACAAACTTATAGTGAAACATTGCTAACAAAAATCAATGTCCACTTTAAAAAATCTTACAAGTTGATGTATTATTCGAAAAATTATGTTCTTGCCATTTTAAGAGGGGCACAAAATTATTATAATTACCATGTGTAACGTATGTAGGAAATTTTAAAGTATTTTATTATTCATGCCTTTCTCTCTAGCCACATGGTTTTATTATTATTATTTTTGACGAAGATATTTATAGTCGTTATATTTCGCCGTGCACTGTATAAACTCTTGAATTGACACAACAGCCTGCAACTCACGTTAGTCGGATAAACCACATGCGACAGACTAGTCGAAGAAAGTGTGGTAGGGAAATCGGATTCACGACTACTCGTTAAACGCTTATCTGCTCTACCAATTCAGACACCTATGAAGGACACATGGTTTAATATTATTATAATTTTATGACAATGCAACTCGCAACTACTATCATTTGACATGCACTGGATAAACTCACTGGTTAATGTAATAGCCTGCAAATCACGCTAGTTGAGTAAATTGCAAATACAAACTATGTACGACAGGATCGTCCGAAAAAATGTTGATATGTGAAATCGAATTTCTGACTATTAATCGAACACTCACCTATTTAATGAACTCGAACACGCTTTCAGATGCCACATGGTTTAATATTATTACTCTACAATGTTAAAATAACATTAAGGATTGATTAGTCTACCAAAATTAATGTAAATCATGCATTCTCCTTTGTTGCGTTTTCAATTCCGTTTAAGATTTAAGAACTTTAAAAGAATGAAAATTTTAAACAACAAAATATTTAAATTGATAAATAATAAATAATAAGTTTTAGATCGTAAAGTTATTGTTTTAAACTTTTATGAAAATATAATTAAATAGTTTAATTTCTTATGTTTTGGAGCTTGGAAAAATATGGAAAATATTCGAGTATCGTGTTGATAACGTGTTAAAAGTAAAAATTTATGTTAAAAAGTAAAAATCTCAAACTCACAAAATATATTAAACTATACATTTTATAAAATTTTGTCTACTCAATTGTGTTTTTTCTTCACAAATTGATTGATCTATTTATAGAATTTTTTTAGAAATAATTCAAAAATAAATACATTATTACATACATCATCACACTCTAGTTTTCAATATTCAAAAATCTTATTTTCAACATTCAATAATTTCAACTCTTTTTTTCAACAATTTGGATGCAGAACATCATTTGATATTTTTTTGTACAAAATCATATCATTATTGCTATTTGCAAAAATGAATAAAATTAAAAAATGAACACCACAAATTCAACACAGGATTGCCTTATAAACTTAGCAATTTTATTGATGAAGATTTGTGACAAATTCAATACGACAAATAACACATGAATTCAGCGACAAAATTTGAATTACAAAATAATAATATTTTCACATAAATGTCTTTCGACACCATTGAAAATAAGTCTTCATCTCCTCTTTAGACGGCATATATTCACCCTTGATTGCCTCATGATCAAGAAAATTATGAATCCAAGCAATCAAGGATGGAAATTTCGAAGGATCGAGAATCTTAAAACAAGCGATTTCCTCCCAGACAGGCAACATATACGAAATGAATCCAAGCACTAGATCTAAGCACCCAATTGTTTCCCCCCCGAAGAACTTATTCCCCCTCAGAATCTCTTCCATCTTTTGCAGTACATCCATGGCCAATTTCAATCTTTCCTCTTGTATTTCTCCCTCTGAAAAAAGGGGTCCCCGTAAAGCTGGGAAAACCTGATCAAGAACACAAGTATTAAAATTAAATGTTAATAATTAATGACAAGCTAAGTATATATTTTTTACCTTCTCTTCCGCAAACTTAATCCAAAATCGTACTTGGGCTCTTTCGGGAGGATGTTGAGGCAGCAGGGGGTTATTTGTCCAAACCTCGTCGATGTACTCCAGTATAATACATGACTCTGGCAAAGGTTTCCCATCGTGAACAAGAACTGGGACCCGGGCATACACAGGGTTAAGCTCAAAAATCAAAGGACTCTTGTTGAAAATATCTTCTTCTATGTATTCATATTCGACTCCCTTTAGTTTCAGCGCCCACCTCACTCTGTGAACGAACGGACTAACCCAGAACCCTACCACTTTCACACCCTCTTTGTTTTCCATGGAATGAATGGGATGGGAGGAAGATCAAGATGGATGTCACGCCTAGCTATTGATTATATAATACTATGGGGAAATTAATAACTTGCTTGAAACATTGTAATATCTCTACTATATATAAAGATTGAGGTCATGTGATTTGACTTTTATTACATCAATTAATTTTTACTAAAATACTGATTAATAATATTTTTCATATAATTTAATCATAATTATAATACTTAGTCTACTTCAAAAATTCACCTATTACATCTATAAATTATATATTTAATATAATTTCAATATTCGTTATCCAAATATAATTGAAAACTATAACAAAATATAATGAATAAATTCGATCTATTAATTATCCTTATCATAATTCATATACATAATAATCATTAATTTTAAAGTCTTTTGTTATACATGCCTTTCTCTCTAGCCACATGGTTTTATTATTATTATTATTATTATTATTATTATTATTATTATTATTTATGACGAAGATATTTATAGTCGTTATATTTCGTCGTGCACTGTATAAACTATTGAATTGACACAGCAGCCTGCAACTCACGTTAGTCGGATAAACCACATGTGACAAACTAGTCAAAGAAAGTGTGGTAGGGAAATCGGATTCACAAATACTCGTTAAGCGCTTATTTGCTCTACCAATTCAGACACATATGAAGGGAACATGGTTTAATATTATTATAATTTTATGACAATGCTACTCGCAACTGCTATCCTTTGACGTGCACTGGGTAAATTCACTGGTTAATGTAATAACTTGCAAATCACGCTAGTCGAATAAATTGCAAATACAAACCATGTACGACAGGCTCGTCCGAAAAAATGTTGATAGGTTAAATCGAACTTCTAACCATTAATCGAACACTCATCTACTTAATCAACTCGAACACGCTTTCAGATGCCACATGGTTTAGATCGTAAAGTTATTGTTTTAAACTTTTATGAAAATATAATTTAATAGTTTAATTTCAATCAAATATTTTGATCATATATTATAAAATTATATTCAATCATTATTGTATGACAGTAGAAAATTGAACTTTATCAGACTAATAAAATTGTTTTTGTCAATTTATGTGATGATTATGATATAAGGTTTCAAAATTAAAATAAAAGGCTAAACTAATAAATAATTAATAATAATAATAATAACGAGAGTGAGTAAAGTTTATTAGTTTTTGATCTGACATTTTAACTGATTTGTAAAAACAAGTTGGTTGTTTTGACCGAAGTTATCATGTTTACGTTAACCGTAGATCTCTTGTGAGACGGTCTCACGAATCTTTATCTTTGAGACAGTTCAACTCTACCGATATTCACAATAAAAAGTAATACTCTTAGCATAAAAAGTAATACTTTTTCATAGATGATCCAAATAAGAGATCTGTATCACAAAATACGACCCGTGAGTCCATCTCACACAAGTTTTTGTTTTACGGGTTGAATGTACTTTCTAAACTTAATTAAAGCATGATTATCAACTAGATATGTTTTAAGATAATTACATAATGGTTATTCTCTTTTTATGATTTTATTTAAAATATATAGCAAAGAGTTCAAATGTAATTTTTATCTTATTATTTTACTCCGGGGTCCATCATGATATTATATCTTTCAAAAAAACTTGTTTATCATTAATTCTGGCATAATCATAAAGTTATATTTATTCACAATTAGCAAAGTTATTATGTATAAATCAATATATTATGTATACGGATAATACAATTATTTATAACTCTAATCATTTATAGAATTTTATTCATACATTTGATAAAACAAAAATATGTAATCGACTAATACATCATCTTTAGTAAAAATGAAAAAAAAAAATTAAGGATAGAATTTAGCTACCCTACTTAAAAAAAATTTAAAATTTAATATTTTTTGTTATTATTGACTTCCGTCTCCCGTTTCATCAGAAACTTCTAACTCATAATTATATTTTTTTTACGAGTTGGGTTATGTCAAAGAACCATATTACAAAATTGACATGTGATACGATCTCACACAATAGTTTTTGTTTTTGTGTTAATAAAAATATGGATGGCTGCAGTCGTGGTTCTAGAGCTTTGTTTAGATATTGTATTTATCGCCGAAGCCGTCGATTAATTAAGTTCATCTTCAGTGAATTTTTCTTCCATAGAAATTATTATTTCAACTTTCTCCTTTTCAAACTTGGTGGATGAGAAAATTTGATTTTATTCCCCCATAGATGCATAGTGTATTTGACTAGACAAGGTTACATTTTGATGGAATATTCGATGCTTTGAAAAATAATAATAAATAGTAGAGCATCATTTTATGCTTCAAAAATAATAAATTAATAAAGCCTCATCTTACGAGTCAGTTTCATCTAATTTTAATTGTAGTACCAAATATAATTTATATATCATAATTTTGATTCCAACAGATCACGTAGTTTGATTGTCGAATTATATAAATAACAAAAAGTTGTATGTATCAAAAGTAAGGATGACGATTGGGGGGAAGGGGCGGGTTTACCATCTCCATCTTTATTCTCGAATTCTATCTCTGTCTTTATATATGCCCCGATCCCCTCTTTTTTCAGGTTCGGGGATCTTTTTCAGGTTCAGGGATTAATTCACGGGGATCAAATCTCATCCATGACCTCATCCCCATTCAAAATGTTAATTGGACGAGGATTCCTCGAACCCGAACTTATTATTATCTATTATTATTAATGATAAAATTAATATCTATAATAATAATATAATATTTTCGAAAAATAATATTATTATTGATATTATTTTCGGGATGGTTTCGGGAATAGAGATGGTATCCTCATATCCGTTTCGAACTATTTCGAAGATTATAAAAAATCTCCGAACCGAAATTGAAAAAATCAAGATCTAGTCGTTCTTGTTTTGAGGTTTTTCCTGCGGAAGCCGAACTCATGAGAAAAATTCTCAAGTAATTCAATTGTAAAAAAATAGCTAGCCATCTGGAAAATTTTAAATTTAAGTAACAAAACATTAAAGCAGGAAATTAAATATGTATTTACAAAGCCAATTAATTTAACTAGCCCCACCACAATTATTATTTATTATTATTATGAAGTTACAAGGTGAAATAAGTCTAATCTTAATTAAACAGTATCTAATTTCCAACACCGATTATCAAAATATGTGGTCTTAAAGAACTTGAAAGGTCAAATTCAATCTCCCGGTATCTAAACAGAGAACCCAAAATACCTTTCAGAATTCCGCTAAATCTTGAATGTCTCCATCCCTACTTAAAAGATTACACCAAAATTCCATGCTATCATCAAATCTCGAACCAATTTCCACACTTTGGATCGGATTTAATGGACTCGGGCACTCGATTTCGTCGGTGGATAATTCTTCGGACCAAAAACTTTCGTCGATAGGAGGAATATATTCCGACGAATAATCAATTTCTTCGTCTTTGATAAAGATCGTCATTTTCTTCTTCCCCGACGAAGAATCCGTCACGGATGACATTTCGCTAGAGCATTGTTGCGGGCTAGTACCGGCATTTTCTTTGACGGGGTCGGAATTAGTATCTTCTGTGACGTTGGTGTCAATTGGTCGTCTCTTGGAGTCCAGAGAAGACTCGTGACTCTTGAGCCGTTTCTTCAGTTGGGTGTGCCAAACATTTTTAATTTCGTTATCTGTGCGTCCTGGCAGCCTAGCTGCAATTACTGACCACCTGATACATAAAATCTCACGTCAGATTTTCGAATCGTCGACTATTTACATTGATAACATAATTATTTATAACTCTAATTTTTTTAAAAAAATTTTAATCAATAGTTGAATGAAACAATTATCTCATCATTCCTATCAAACGATGCCTAGAATATGAGACGAGTTGACAAACACAAAAGCTGGTCGTGTGAATAAAAAAATAGGGATTCAAATCCAACGAAGATACATTAGCCAGGACGTATACGTGCATACTTCTTGGCGTCAGCACTTGATGCCTTTGCAAGATTAATTAATTAATTCTACAAATTTGGCACAGAAATTAAAGGGAATCTCGGAGATCTTGTTGGGTAGTGGTTCGCTAAATTCCAAACACGGCACTTTTAAAGAGATGGAATCTACTAATTGTTTATTTTCATTGAAAATCAAATTTTTTTTTTTTTTTTGGGCCAAAATTATCACTTCGTATAAGTTATACTACTCCTACGTCACAGCGTGTGAAAAATTAATGTTTTCGAGTAATTTATATGTTGGTTACTCATCTTATAATTAATATATATATGTGTATATAAATGATTTTTTTGAATTTCAATATATGGTGACGATTGAAAATAAATAATGAGCTCAATTTCTCATTAATATATTTCGATATAT